>NC_137878.1:6834108-6936608 GCF_963924005.1 Protomyctophum bolini
ACCACAGAGACACCCCCCCCCCCTCCCTCCCCCCCCCCCCCCCCCGAGGAGGAAGTCAAAACAAATGACTTCGTTGGTGTGGACTCCGCGAAAACACTGACCCCCGTGTTGCTTTTACCTTCCAAGATAATCACCCATTTCTATTATTTGCACGTATCCTGCCATAGCCTTGTTTTTGCAAACTATATAGACTTGACAAACGAGAACAGCGCGGCACCATTTAGTTAAGCTATATACACTATACTAGGCATGATCCTGAGACCTTCGACAAGATGGATGTGGCGTGCAGTGGCCTGACGATGTTATATACGTGTTGGTTCCCACACACTGAGTAATGAGGGCGAGGTCAGAGAGCCTCCCGTTGCTTCACACCGAGCTCACATGGAGGGTGAGCTTCCTAAAGGTGATAAAATATAATAATCTCTTCCCTTGAGTGGTGGGAGAGACTCTCCCTCTCTCTCCCTCCTGACGGCTTTGACACTTAACCCATTCTGACCTGAGATCAGATTCATACGAGGTTTCCACCGGACACACACTGGTCTGATTATAGCCCATTCTGACCTGAGATCAGATTCTAAAAAATGTCAGTCGTTCTTCGATTTTCCAAAAAATAGCAGACCTACAAGCTCGTAGCGCGCCACTCGGTGGCGCGCTATGAGCTTGTAGGTCTGCTATTTTTCAATAGCTAAAGCATAACATGATGCTAACACCAAAATGGGTTCCCGTTCAGAATGGGTTAAAAGTGGCACCAGTACAGCTCTAGCTATAACCATTACAGGTGAGCCTAATGAAAAGGGAAAATCCAACGCAAGGACACTGGATTTAATTGGATTGGATTGATTCCGCCCCACCCCCAATGGATTTGATCTCGTCCGCTTGTCACTAAAAACATACACAATGGACGTGTTTGAGGGATAGTCACTTCATAAGACACTTTAGAAGAAGTGTGTAAAGTGTCTGGGTTTTCTCATATGCGAGGGTGCATCTCAAACAGCGTGGAGACTTCCGTTTACAAACGAAACCTCGCAAAGACGGCCCGCGAGAGTCGGGAACGCCGTAGTACTGCTGCAGTCTATCTCCGACTGAAATAGTAACTTTATAAATCTATCTTAATAAAAAGACGAAAATAAAACCGCATGAGTTTTCCTGATGTCATAAACTGTCAGAATCAGCTTTTGTTGCGTTGGTTTTTATGTGCTAAAAGAGTGACTTTGAGAGCCGTTTCCCCCGTTACAATGGAAGTCAATGAGCGACTATTTTTATTTCTTAAATTGCTAATAATAAACAACACAACGGAGCGAAATAACTCATGGAATGGAATAGTTTGCCCATATAATAAGGTAAGAAAACAACCCAGACCTCTCAAAAAGTGGTCTTACCCTTTAACCCATTCTGAACGGGAACCCGTTTTGGTGTTGGCGTCATGTTATGCTTTAGCTATTGAAAAATAGCAGATCTACAAGCTCATAGCTTCATGTCTTGGACGGACGTGCAGCAATGGAAATGAAACAGGTGAATGAAATCATGCTTAATTGTATTCATGCAAGACTTGACACGTCATCAAACAGCACGTTTTAGTTCAAAGGCAGTAATTCAAATTGGATTTGTATGGACTTTTGATATAAAAATACACAAAAGAGAATCTGATCTCAGGTCAGAATGGGTTCATCAGACCAGTGTGTGTCCAGTGGAAACCTCGTGTGAATCTGATCTCAGGTCAGAATGGGTTAAGTAAACACTTTTTCCACCACTGCTATTATAATATTACCCATAGTGACTATGACACAGGGACAAAAACAAAACAAGGCCTGGAGTCCTTAAAGAAGGAATTAGGGCCAGCATTTCAGCTGTCCTCAGTGCTGCGGTGTGTGTGTGTGCATGTGTGTGTGTGTGTGCGTGCGTGCGTGCGTGCGTGCGTGCGTGCGTGCGAACACGACCTTACCTCCGATAGCGCTGCAGCGGGACGTGATCTCCCACAGCACCAGCGCCATGGAGTACACGTCCGTCTGCTTGAAGGACTCGATGTTCTCCAGGTTGATCCTCGACTCCAGCACCTCCGGGGCCATGTATCTGGCAGTGCCCACCTGGGGGAAACCACACCACAACAAAACACAGCAATGAACTTATCCCATTCTGACCTGAGATCAGATTCTAAAAAAAAAATGTCTTCTATGTCAGTCGCTCTTCGATTTTTCAAAAATAGCAGAACCTACAAGCTCGTAGCGCGCCACCGATCTGCTATTTTTCAATAGCTAAAGCACGACATGATGCTATCACTAAAATGGGTGCTCGCCTAAAATGGGTTAAACTGCGGTCAACTTCTGCTCACACAGTGCAGGCTAACTTCCGCTTTCAGTATAACATGCAGAAACACGAGTGGTGAAATCTGTTGACATGTAATATAGGAGGCGTTGCAGGAGAGAGTCTGCATTATTATATTCCTCAACAATATATATAACGTTTGGCATCCTGTATTTGGAATACCCCCCTTGAGATGCAATATCCCCGTTTTCGTGAGGGTCCACACAGTACAGTCAATGCAAGGTAATTAACAGAGAAAAAATAAATAAATGTAAAGAAAGAAGAAGAAAAAAAAGAAAAAACATGCGCAGGAGACCTCGGTTTGAATCCAGGGTATAGTACATTAAAGTTGCGGAATTTCAGCTTTTAAAAGGGACATTTCACCGCTGGAAGAAACTGCAGTCACTCAATGTTAAGTAGATATAACAGTAGCACAATTTGAAATTTGCACCCTATATGGCCAGAAAGATAATGAAGTCTGTGTGTGTTTGACTAGGTAGGATTTGACTGGATTTGCTGAATTCCCTACAATGCCTCCCCTCCTTATGGAGAGGGGGGAGGCTCTGTGGAGGATGTGTGCCTTTGTAGTCCAGGAGTGAGACTAAAATATCTGGTTGCAAAAGGGGTGAAGTGGCCCTTTAAGAAAACTGCATGTAGAAACAGCAACCAGATCTCCAAAAAAACAAAGCATGGCGTTAAAACGATTGGTTTGGCCTCCTGCCATGGGGAGGGGCAGACAAAGCAGACACACTTAAAAAAGACAAAGAAGTGACCCTAGACACCCTATAGCCAAAGTGCCCAAAATGTTGTTATTATTATTATTATAGGACGCAGAGAAAGAAACCAACGTTTCGACGCAACACAACTAACGGCCTTCTTTAGGGTATCCTAGAGTAGACAAACTTAAAGGGGAATTCCTTCCTATAGCCATTTTCTTTTACAAAGTAATGTTTATTGACCAAAATAATAATACAAAAAAAGGGGGCGCTGGTCCTTTAGGAAAAGGGTAGGCGGGGTCTAACGTCAGCTCACGTAGAACCCGGTAGAGTTAACCTTTCATATCATCTAGAACAGACGTAAACAAAAAAACAACTTGCGCGCTTGAATAAGAGTTCTATAGCGTTTGACCCGCACACAGACGGTAAAAATCCGCTAATTCGGTATGGAATGCTTTTATTTATTTGTTATGTTTCAGTGACGAATAGATACGTAAGCAAACAGCTCGCGCGCAATTCCCCTTTAACAGCTATACAGAAGATATTTACCAGCATTTACTTTGCATTAATATCTCGTATTATGCACTATATCACAGTATGCTGAATCAACACACACACACACACACACACACACACATTATGTAAACGACGTGCATTATACGACTCCATAAAGAAAGGCAGCTGAAAGGCAAAGCAGAACATTAGGAACTCTTTATCATTAGCACCTCGGGGAATGTTTTCACTGGCACGCTTAACGCATTAGAGGCATTCCGATGCAGCCGATGTGCCGCGCGGCAAAGAGCGAAGCTTTTTTTCTTCATATTTTCATAATGACTCATATTCATAACAGGAGTCGACTGAACGACTCCCCTGTATTGCAATAGCTTCCATTAAGAATCAATCAAACCATGTTTGTCTGATGACTATACAGTAAAACAAGAAGCCGAACACCGCTTACAACTATTTTATCAGCGTAATCCCTTTTGGGGGGCCCAGTGCAGTGCCCAACAACAGCTAATTAGAGTCAAACACACCAAGGGGCCATTTACTGTCCCCACATGACAGCAAGAATGAAGGAAGCAATAAGCGAGGTTCGAACCATTAGCAATCCTCTCTCCTCTCTCCTTCCAGATATTGAAAACATCAACGAGCGTTCTTGCGGGAGGATGCGGGCAGTCTTTTCAAAATGTCCTTAACCCATTTTGTGCAGGAACCCATTTTGGTGTTATTATGTCGTGCTTTAGCTATTGAAAAATAGCAGATTGTAGGTCTGCTATTATTTTTTAAATCGAAGAACGACTGACGTAGAAGACATTTTTTAGAATCTGATCTCAGGTCAGAATGGGTTAATCACCTGCGCTGATCCACGTTTGAAGCACCGGGACTTAAACGGAACAGTGATGAAAGAATGATCATCTCCGATATGAACAGATGTTCATATCTTCAAAGCGATATTATAGCAGGATGGACAATTGGTTGGAGACCAATTTCTAACCGGAAAACGCCCAGATACACTCTCTCACTCTCACACACACACACACACACACACACACCCACACCCACACACACACACACACACACACACACACACAAAATTGTGCACGTTGTCACAGCCCCTGTAACACGTACCTTCCAGGTGACTAAAACGAAATGAAAACAATTACAGAGACTATGACTAAAACAAAAAATCAAATGTCCAAATCAACACTGCATGGCACGGAAACGCATGCACACACGTGTGCGCACGCAAACACACCATCTGCAACATTTACTACACATATACATATACTGTACCCTAGTGTACCGCTTCAAAATATACATAAATCTGAACCCTGGTGGACACCTGTAATTTGACTATACTCAAAAAAAACTTGCCTGCGTGATTGCTCAAATATATAATTTGTGGACATTTTGTGGATTTTGAAACGTAATTGGCATAATTACTTTGTCTACGGTTCAGTTCAACATACTGTAGCTTGCCCCCGTCTTTGGGCTGCACTTTGGATTTGGAAGGACGAGGTTATCCCTCGTGGATAAAAAAGTGCAACACAAAAAAAGAACCAACCTATACCTTCTCCCCCTGGCCCCCCCTCACACATACGTATGTAACGCGACTTTGAGCACTCAGAAAAGCTCTATATAAATTCCAGCTATTATATTGTTAGCATCATTTTAAAGACGAAAATATGGGCATTTTACTTTGAAGTTTCACTCTGAAACGTAAAGCTGTTTTTGAATCATAACGACGCATGTGACGCATGCACGCGCATGCCGTCTTGTGCCATTACAAGGGCACAGAGAGACAGGCAGCGAAAGCTCGTGGCGTATTTCTAACGTAGAAGGTTTTCAGATGCATATTTGCATATATATGCCGATTAAGTTTAAAACGAGTAATAATGCACTGTCTGGATGCCGTCGTCTTGAATGAGGTTTAAAAACAAGAGTAGTTCTAATCATGTTTTGGACGGACGTGCAGCAATGGAAATGAAACAGGTGAATGAAATCATGCTTAATTGTATTCATGCAAGACTTGACACGTCAACTAGCAGCACGTTTGAGTTCAAAGGAAGTCATTCAAATTGGATTTGTATGGACTTTTGATATAAAAATACACAAAAATGGGAATTCTCCCATCGTTAGCATATATATGCCCATAGACCACGGATATGGTCTAAAGTACCATATTTTTCTTTAATTCAGAGTTCAATTCAACGTTTTTTTACTCATACTGTATCTTTGCTTCTGTGGGGGTTCCCGGGAACTACATATTTTCAGATAAATTATATAGCACTAAATGTGTTTTAACCCATTCTGGGCGGGAACCCGTTTTGGTGTTAGCATTATGCTATGCTTTAGCTATTGAAAAAAAGCAGATCTACAAGCTCATAGGTGGCGCGCTACGAGCTTGTAGGTCTGCTATTTTTTGAAAAATCGAAGAACGACTTGACATTTTTTAGAATCTGATCTCAGGTCAGAATGTGTTAATCAGAACCAGTGTGTGTGTGTCCAGTGGAAACCTCGCATGAATCTGATCTCAGGTCAGAATGGGTCGTATACAGCCTATACCTGTCCACTGTTGGCCAGCTCGTCCACGGACAGGGAGTTGTCCAGGCGGAGGCCCAGGCCGAAGTCGCACAGGCAGCAGGTCAGGTCGACCTTCACCAGGATGTTGGAGCTCTTGATGTCCCGGTGGACGATGGGCACCTTGTAGCGGCCGCACGGCGTGTGGTCGCTGTGCAGGTGGGCCACGCCGCGCGCCAGCGAGCCCCCCAGCGTCCACAGGTCGTGCCAGCCGAGGACGTGGCGCGTCAGGTACTCCTGGAGTAGGGGATGGAGTTTTAAAATTAAGCAGCTCATTACATTTCTTTTAAAAAACTCTTAAAGGGACACTTCACCCTTTTTGCAAAAAAATATATGGTAATGACATTTAGAAGCTTTAGATCACTTTCCTGGGGGTATTTATGTGTGTAATATGTGGTTTTAGATATTTTAGATTGTAGCAGTGAGCCTGTTGTCTCTGATGTCATGGACACTGGTCTCACTACCTTCCTGGACTACAATTCCCATAATTCTTTGGTGCACTGCTCCTCCTTGTGGATAGGGGGAGGGCTGTCTTACTGAGACAACATGTAGTCCAGGAAGGAAGTGAGCCCAGTGTCCATGACATCAGAGACACCGGGCTCACTGCTACAATCTAAAATATCTAAAACCACATATTACACACATAAAGACCCCCAGGAAAGTGTTCTAAAGCTTCGAAACGTCATTAACATATATTTTTTTGCAAAAAGGGTGAAGTGTCCCTTTAAAAACAATATGATAGACAATATGATTCCACGATAGACAAGTATGAAGTGGATTGATGTCATAAAAGCATAACCAAAATACTCCTTCCTCCTTTATGTTTATTATTATTATTATTACTATTATCATCATCATTACCATTACCATTATTATTATTATTATTATAATTTCTGTTGTCCTTCTCCGTTTGATGTATTTGTTTTGTTGTTTTGTCTTGTTTTTGTTTTGTTATGTTTTGTTTTTCTGTCTGTTTTGTTTAGTTTTTTTTGTTTATTGTATTTTTTTTTCCTTTTTATAGCTATTCTGAATAGACGAGACCTATGCTTTAGCTATTGAAAAATAGCAGATCTACAAGCTCATAGGAGCTCAATACGAGCTTGTAGGTCTGCTATTTTTTTGAAAAATCGAAGAGCGACTTGACATAGAACACATTTTTAGAATCTGATCTCAGGTCAGAATGACCTAGTATACCTGGAGGTTGCCGCGCGGCTGGTACGCCGTGACGAGCCAGTACTGCTTCTGCGCCTTGTGCTCCTCGGCCGTCAGGAAGTGGAGCACGTTCTCGTGGCGCAGGTCGGCGTCCGAGAAGATGTCCTTCTCGTTCTTCCACGAGGCGTACTCCTCGTCCTGGAAGATCTTGACGGCCACCGTCTCAAAGCCGCCCTGCTGCTCCGAGCCGCCGCCCGCGGAGGAGGAGGGGCTCTGCTTCAGCTTGGCGCGGTACACCTCGGCGAAGCGCCCCTTCCCCACCTGGTGGCGCGGGGTGGAAAAAAGTACTCAAAGTTAAAAGGATTGTGACATTAATTTTTTTTTTTTTTTTAACCTACGATTTTGTAACCCATTTTTCACCCCTGTGTCAATCATCTAATGTGATCCTGTGAGCTCTACACACCCTCCGCCAACCTGGGGAGAGCAACGGACTTGAACTCATGCTTCCTTCATGCATGAGTATCCAAGTTGCTCCTTTTACACCTGACAGGGGGAGAGTTTCCCTGGTTGGACGTATAGCGCGTGGAAGGAACACGTTATTCCAACCAGTTCCTTTCCCTCCATCAGGAGGCTGGCCAGGGGGGAGGCAGTTTTCGGTAATTTTTCTTTGTTTTTGTTTTCTGAGCTTAAGGCGAGACACCCCAGGTGAATAGGGAAAAAAAGTTAAATAATAGCTATCACAATGAAACTTCTCCAGTTGATTACTTATATTAAAACTAAGATTTTTTGTATTACAAGTTTTCTGAAATTATATGTTTAAATATGCAAATTAGGCATTATATGCGCTAATTTGCATACATTTCGGGACGATAAATCTGAAGATCGGATAAAGCCAGGTTCAAAATTATCATTTCATTTTGTTGACACATTAGAGACAAAGAAAATTACACATGGGATTTTTGATATCTCTAATTATCACTCCACAAATCAGAAAATAGTGTCAACAGGCATAAAAAACCCAATTTTCGGCATTTTTTTGGTATAAAATGTGATGTAAATCAGGCTGTGAATGATATATCAACAAATCCATGTGTAAATGTCTGCGGAATATAGTTAGGAATAAGACTGGAAAGTTTGGTGTATGTGAGTTCAACTGAAGTGGAGATTCTTTGTCCCAAGTATGAGGGAAACTCATTTTGAGAAAACGGCCTTTAAAGATTTGTATTGTAAAATTCCAAAACGTTTTATTTGAAGCCACTATTTTGAGACAAAATATCTCATCCAAAACTTGGCAACAACATATAATGGCATATATCATTGGAAAGGTCTGGACCTCAAGATGACTGTGGTCTGATCCAAATATGGTCACTTCCTTTGTACCAACAACCAATCATGAAAATAGAGATTGTGGCTTTTCACCCCGAAAAACGAGCTGTCATTGGCTAAAATAAACTATCCAACTAAACATCTAAATCTGTATTTTTAATGTGTATTTTGCTTTAGTTTGAAAGAAAACATGTTTAGGAAGCAAAATAGCAAAAAAAAAAAAAAATGAAAAATCATGATTTCACCTGGGGTGTCTCACCTTAAAACTGTTTGGTAGCCATAAACGTCTAGACGTCTAATTGCCAATTAAGTACCGGATGCCACGGGCGACAAGACGTCTTCCCTTGGGAATTATTATTATTTATCTTTTTTCATCCATATTTTGAAAATTCCTCTAATCTGGTGTACAGGTGATGACATGCACAATACATGCATGATAGAATTACAAATTATTTCTTTCTATAATGGGAGAATTGGAACTCAAAGCCTAAACGGGTGACCACCAGGTGGCGCCGAAAGAGTTTTAATTGCACCCAAAAAAAAACGGAACTTTTAACATTCAGTAGATTTTCTGTGGTCTGGGGGTTTTCTGGCTCAAACAAGTTCTCTGATTTGCCTGTGGACTGTGAGGTTAAGAGTCCCACAAATCCCATGTTCGATTTGAATCATCACCGTTGAGGTGTTTTGACCGTTCATTGCAGCTCAGAAGGCTTCAGAACACACAGAGAAAACCCCAGACCACAGAAAATCCACTGAATGTTTTTTTAACTCTGGTCTAAAAATGGGTTAATTGGCCCCACCTGCGCACTCGGGGGTCTAAACGGGTTAATTGTCCCCACCTGCGCACTCAGGGTCTAATAAACGGGTTAATTGGCCTCACCTGCGCGTCCAGCTCGATGGGCAGCAGCTCCGTGTTGTGGTTGAGGTTGTTGGCGTGCGTGGAGCTGCTGTCGGAGCCCTCGTCCTCCCCCATCATGATGGCGCGGGCGTCGCTGAAGTCCAGCGGCGGGCAGCCCTTCTTGCGCCGGCCGCCGCCGCCCGCCCCCGCCGCGGTGTAGCGCTGGCGGTAGATGCGGTAGAAGTAGAAGGACGTGACCACCAGCACGGCCAGCACCAGCAGGGGCACCAGGCTCACCAGGATGACGTACACCACCTGCACGTCCAGCGAGTCCGAGTCTGCGGAGGGGAAAAAGACCCAGATAGTGGAAGATTTAAGAAAGACATTTGCATATTTTACCCCTGTTGTCATGGTAACGAGAAAACTATTGGGTTTTTTATTCTTGGAAATCTATTTAATTGGATTCCTTCACCCTAAAAATGCATACTTTGACACCAATATTATTATTATAGCTCTAACAGAAGCAAAGACGTGGGGTCTGGTGTAATAGTGGTTCATTGTCGGCGGCCATTTTGAAAAACGTGTATATTTCAGTAATGAAGGGTGATTCAGCTCGTCTCTGTGGATAGATCTTTTTCTATGACCCTAAGGTACTTCCATACCAAAGGAGTTCTCTGCATCATGACTTGAAGTCAAATGTGTCTTAAATCCTCCACTAGTGTTTCAGTGGCGCTCGATATTTCATATCGAGGACCGCAAAAATGATATGTAATTGGCCGCCGACCCCCCCCCACATCTGAAAATATGTTGTTCCTTCCAGGGACCCCTCAGAAGCAAAGATTTGAGTTTAAAAACGTTCGCTCTGAAAAAAATATATACATTCCAAATTTGCGCCACATTTTCACGATTTTTCAAAAATAGCAGACCTACAGTACAAGCTCGTAGCGCGCGCTATGAGCTTGTAGGTCTGCTATTTTTCAATAGCTTAATTATAACATAATGTTTAAAACGCCAGAAGCGGTTAAAAATGATGAGGGTGATGATGATGATGATGATGATGGTGAAGATGGAGGAGGAAAGGCTCATACATACTCCAGTTTTTGGTGATAGCTAATCACCGCGGTGTAGTTTTTAAAGGGTTGGGAAAACGACAACATTACGTCAGTCGCGGTGATGGTCAGCGATCACCGCGGACACAGACCTGCATCTCTCTGTTTTTACTATCAGACAAGTCTTTTCACTCTGGAGCTTATCCCCCCCGTTCACCGATTGGTCTAGAAGTTGAAGAACCACAGAGGAGGCGGGGTCAATCCTTAAGGACATCACCGCGAGTATGATGGCCTCAAATCTCATCACCGTTTTTTTAATAAAAACGGAGTTGGAACAGAACAGATGTTCCCATGTTTCGCCCCTCCTCCCCAAAGACTCCAGGGTCGGCGATCCCCCCCCCCGCAACCCCTCCCTATTTCATTCATTCATCCATTCATGTCAATAAAATCCTTAAACTTGACTGAGTTTGAAACATCCTCCGTTCTTTGGGCAATAATAAGCTCGAGTTCTATTTCAGACACGTTTACAGTAGCGCGGTATTATTTTTGGTTTTCCAGTTGCACTCGTCTGGGTCCGCGCGCAACGTGATAATGCATAGTCCCCTGTGAAAGGAAATACAACTCCCCTTTCTATCTCTGCGGAGGACCATAATTTTATCTGCATCTGGTTGTATAGTGTGTAAAGTCATATTCTCAGCACTGCAAGGGGGAACCTGACACTTCCCCGAGGAATGTCTATAAGCATCGGGAAAGCTAAAGTTAGCGTCTGGTCTGCGAAAAGGCAGACTGCTCGCAAAAAACCGTGACCCAGTCGACCACATATTGTGTCTCTTTATAGCCCCACGTCTGATTCTCTGATATGTTGAAGGAGGGGTGGTAGTGGTGGCGGCGTGTCTGCCAGTGCTCCCAAAGGTTTTTAGAAAAACCAGAGAGACAGTTTATTTGCTCGTGTTTACGATTCATTTTCTTTTTAGTAAAAGAATAAAAACAACACAACACATATCCAGACGTATACAACAGAACTCCCAGAATGCAGCTCTCTCCGGTTTGATGAGTCATGAGTGAAGTCATAGTCACGTTCTCTCTGCTGGCTCCTCTGTGTGTGGGCGCCAGATAATGGCAATGCATCAGGGTTCGCTGGGCCCCATTTTGAGGGGCGCTAGCCCCTCCCATGTCCAGCTTTGAGGGGTTTGTGAAAAGGCAAACATTGTCCAACGCAAACATTGCCATATAGAAATAGAGGAATGGAAGCGCTGCAGGGATCTGTTAGTAGTGGCTCTTAGATAGGTGCTCTTTGGTGATACAGGTAAAACCATATAGACAAAAGGTGTTCTTCCTCCAAGTGGTACTGCTTGTCAAAAATGTAAATTGCAGACTTGAAAAGAAAAGAATCCAAGGCACTCCGTCTTCAGTGAAAAATTAAATAGTTTATTTGAAGGATGAGCAAGGCAAATAAATGGACCAAACATTGCCATGCCATTGACACTAAACGGCCATTTTTGAGTGTTTGTGCAAACACTAACGTTCAAATGCCATTGACGCTAACGTTGAATGCCAGGGGTGCATACTTAGTTTAGACTAGTCATTGGTTAGACATGGGTTAAGGTTAGGTTTCGGTGCGCTGCCCCTTGGGAGGTTAGGGGTTAGGGTGAGGGTTTGAGACAGGTTGTAGTTATAGGACTAATGACTGGTCTAACCAAATGAGTCTAGTCTAAACTAAGTACTGTCTAAACTAAGTACTGCACCCGAATGCCATTGACACTAAAGTTGAACGCCATTGGCAATAGACGGACAGTTTTTTTGCGTGCTTGTGCAAACACAAACATTGCGTATGCGCAAACGCCGAAGTACGAAGGTGAGGACGCAAATTGTGATTGGCCCGAAGTGAGAGGATACATAAGAGCGCCCCTCACTTCACATAATATTTCATATCTTTTGACCAATTTCTACATATTTTAGTAGTAGTATACATGTTTTTGTGCTTGGGAGACATACTATAGAATGAGTATACTGCAGAATGAAGAGGAGGAGGGGCAGGACATCCAAAGCTAGTGCTCTGCTTGGAGCTTTTTTTCTTTTTTTTCCCCCTTCTTTTTTTCTAGACAGGAAACCACATGTCTGAAATCCTCAGCGTGGCCCCAGACAGTTTGTTTTGGCTTTTTTCTTTTTCTTCAGCAGGGGTGAGAGGCGGCCATGTCTCACACACAACAACAACAAACCTATCACTGTATACCTCGTCTCTCACTCGCAGTGCAGTGGAGACGGAAAAAAAAGTACTGAAGTGTTTTATACTTAAGTAAAAAGTATAGATACTGAAATGTAGATGTATTACTCCATTACAAGTAGAAGTCCCGTATTCAAAAATGTAGACACATCGTGAGCTTGTAGATGGTCTATTTTTTTTCAAATGGCCAAAATGTATATTGGGTTGAAGTATGTTTTCTAAATCAAAATTAAAATCGTAACTATAGTAACTAAAGTTTTTAAATAATTGTAGTGGAGTAAAAAAACAAAAGGAATGAACGGGTTGTGGATGGTGGGGTATTTTGGGACGCCTGCTTTCGGGCAGGTTTGTACATGCCAAAATACTTCTCTTGCCATTTAAAAAAAATGTACACGTCAATGTTTTGCTCTTTAATGTTTTGGATCCCCCCCCCCCCCCCCCCCCCAGGAAGAGTATAGAGTAGGAGTTAAATGCTGAATAAGCAATAGAGAAGATAATGTTTTTTTTTCAAAAAGAAATTAGAAAAAAAAAAAAAAAAAAAAAAAAGAAAAACAAACAATAAAGGTTCATTTCAACTAAGTCAAAAATCAGAGGTAAGATCAGAGATGAGTGCGTGCGTGCGTGCGTGCGTGCACAGGGCAGGAGGGGGGGAGGGTTACTGGTGTGTTTTCAAGCAGGCAGAGCGTGAGGGTTGATTGGCACTGCAGCACAGAGGCTTCAGGGGTGGTTTAGGCGGCGATTTAACCCATTCTGGGCGGGAACCCCTTTTTGGTGTTTTAAACATTATGTTGTGATGTAGCTATTGGAAAAATTGGGGGTCCCTGGAACAACATATTTTGAGATGGGGGTCGGCGGGCCAATTACATATTTGTTTTTGGAGTCCTTGACATGAGATATTGAGTGATATAGGCCTATAGAAACATATAGGTATATTTCAAGAAAACCGTCAGGATTTAGAAGACTTTTTTTTCTTTTTTGACGTCGGGCCTAAATCGGTTAAGAGCATTTGGCCGGTATTAATGTCTTCTGGTTCTCTCTCCTATTAATGTCTACAAACAGCTCCTTTATTATGAACGCTTGTCATGTATATTATAACCATGAGGCCACAGGCAGGCAGGCAAACCCCGGTGGAAGCAGAGCTATAATATTCTCCCTGCATGGGGGCCAAAGGGAATGTGTTTCCATGACGTCTTCTGCGACGCACAGATGCTTTCAATTAAGACTCGTTATGTGCGAGAGGAGCCAGCGGGTCTCTCAGAAATGTACCTCCGTGTTATTATTATTATTGCCTTGGACACCCGTAGTCGGAATACATCTGATTCCAGGCGTGGGGGGGGGGGGGGGGGGGAGGGTTATGCAAGCCAAGATGCCTCTAAAGAAGTGCAAGAGAGCCCTGTTTACAATCATGTATCTGGGAAGAAGCGTGTTATACACTTGTGCACACGTGTTAGCGCATTCTGGACGGGAACCCACCTTTTTTGGTGTTAGCGTCACGTTACGCTTTAGCTTTTGAAAAATAGCAGAGCTACAAGCTCGTAGCGCGCCACCGAGTGGCGCGCTACGGGCTTGTAGCTCTGCTATTTTTCTTTAAACTCGAAGAACGGCTGACACAGAAACACGGCTTTTTTCAGAAAACCGTCAGGGTGTAGAAGACATTTTTTTTTAGAATCTGATCTCAGGTCAGAATGGGTTATAGTGTTCATGCGAGACACTCTACATGACAAGCTTGATGGGGGGATTGCATAACGTAGCTGCGATGCTGACGTGACTGCAGTTACAGTATGTTCTACAGTACACAGACTACAGAAACATGCTACACATGGCCCCGCTGCGCCGTTCCTGCATGTGGTATAGCCTATACTGTTGTTGCACATCATAATAATAATAACTTTATTTGTATAGCACTTTTCTAAAACAAGTTTACAAAGTGCTTCACATACAATACACAAAGGCAATTAAAATCAACAATGAAAATTAGTCAAATACAAAATACAAAAAATAAGAGATAAAAAGCAGAGACTGGGACTGTTCATTCAAACTCATTAAAAGCCTTTAAATAATAGTGGGTTTTTAAGAGTTTTTTAAAAGTGCACACTGAAGTGGTCTGTCTGAGTTCCAGGGGTAGTTGGTTCCACAGCAGTGGAGCCCTAGCAGCAAAGGCTCTGCCGCCTTGCGTCACCAGTTTTGTGTTGGGGGGGTTGAGTAAGACTTTGTCTGCTGATCTGAGGTTACGGGAAGGTATGTGCGGAGACAAGAGGTCGGAGATGTAAGTAGGTGCTAGTCCATTTAGTGATTTAAAAACAAACAAGTTCATTTTAAAATCAATTCTGTACATGACTGGTAGCCAATGCAGTGAGGCGAGAACAGGAGTAATATGGTCATATCTCCTACATCAAGAAAAGGAACTGTTTTTTTTGGGAAGACCTTTCTATACGCGGCCATCACTAGTTGATTTCTTGGTGTAGGCTAAAAAAAGCTTGTGTCTGTGTGTGTTTGCGCGATGAATGAATTATATAGCTCGACAAGAGCAAGATCGTCAAATCACAGGAAACCGATTGCAAACAGCTGCTCGCTATATAGGTTGTCTTGTCGTCACCGACGTTGACATTTTTGTCACAGCATTTATAAGGTCATTATTATTTATATCCAGTTAATTAAAATGCCAGTTCTGAACAAACGCATTTCTGGTTTTCGCTGTCAACTCGCCGCAGTGGTTTTAACAAACGGTCTTAGTAACCAAACACAACACATCATCATTATGCAAGCATATAGACTATAGTGTTGCATGAAACTATATCCATAGTGTACAATACAAAATGTGCAAAAACCCACCAATGGTGATATTACGCCAATAAAAGCCGTCTATTCACAGATTCGAGTAGAAGAATCACCAGGTGTCCAGCACTCACAGATATGTCCTTTAGGTGTCATCTCGTTTAGTTAGGCATATAGGCACTATTAGGCAGCATACCAACGCGTTTGCGTTTCGACGCTGAGGAAGGCTGAACCACCGAAATGTTTTTTTTTTCTTGTCAAATGTGATATTATTCACACATTTGATGAATAAAATCAATACTGGTGTGTTTAGAGTTATCTGACTAAATAAAAGAAGGCGGTGTAACAGACAGGTCTCTGCAAGTCGATTTCCAAGTCCGTTAAAAAAAAAAAAATTGAATCCTCCAACAGCTTCCTTGAAAAACCAATGGCATCTTATATCTATGAATGCACCGAGTCTGTGTATACATACAGTACTGTAACGTCTGTAATCCACGTAACTCGAGAACCGTTCGCCCCACACCGACATCAAATTCGACACACGCGTTCCAACACCCCCCCCCCCCCCCCCCCGCAGGGAGTGCAGTTTCCCCGGTGTCGAGTCCGCCTGATAGCCGGTTGTCCAGAACCATGCACAAATGCCTCGTCACGGGCTCTGGACCTGATCACCCCTATATCTCCATATATGGAGCTGGCCTGTTCCGACGACGTCAAAATGATTGTTCAGTTCTGACATATCTGGCATAGATAGACTCCATATTCGTCGCGCATGCCTGACAAAGAACTCCATATATAACGGGCATAAAAAAAAAAGTATGCATGCGTTTTCAACTTGCATCGTTCCAAGTAGTAGTTCTGCTCTAGTTAACCCATTCTGACCCCCCGAGATCAGATTCTAAAAAGAAAAAAGTCTTCTACATCCTGACAGTTTTCTGAAAAAGCTATGTTTCTGTGTCAGTGGTTCTTCGATTTTTCAAAAATAGCTAGACCTACAAGCTCGTAGAGAGCGCCACTCGGTGGCGCGCTATGAGCTTGCTATTTTTGAGTGGTGCAACCACTCCTACATCCAGCAATGTCCATGTACCTGTGTACCTGTGTACCTGTGTGTGTGTGTTTGAGCACGAGTATGTTACTTATTTATACCAGTAGAGGTCGCCAGAAACAGAGAGAGGGGTAGTGCTGTGTCTCTATTCAATAGCTAAAGCATAGCATAATGCTAACACCAAAAGGGGTTCCCCGCCCCAAAATGGGTTTTTAATATAAAGTGAGTCAAAGTTAATGAGCTCGACAACATGCCACAACTGGACCACTGGTGTATACTGTATATATGCTCCATCAAAGCGCTTGGCATACAGTACATACAAAAGCTTGCTTGTTGCGAACGCAGTGAGCACTTACTATGAGACCTAGCAGATCCTGTCTGTCTGTCTGTCTGTCTGTCTGTCTGTGTGTGTGTCCGTGTGTCCCCCCTTTGTGCCCATATATGGAGCTGATATGTACGAGCTGTTCGCAATGAGACCTATTTAAGTCGACCTAACGACTTAAATATGTACGAGCTGCGTTCGCTTCCCGCGTTTGCGCGTCTTACTGGTATATATACTCACAGGGGCTGAAGAAGAGATGGTCGTTGCACTCGTCCTCGGAACAGGAGCAGATGAAGAACTGCAGGCCCACCATGCCCTTCCTCTCCCGCAGCTCACACTTGCTGTTGTTGTAGTCGTCCAGCAGCAGGCCGCGCAGCGCGTGGGCCGGGTTGTGGCAGACGGTTTCCACCGTCACGTTGTCGTCTTGCTTCCTCCTGCCGGACAACAAAATGTTTTTTTTTTAGAACAACAAAAGTTCAAAAAAATGTCTTCTACATTCAGACAGTTTTGTGATTGCGAAGGCAGTGAGCACTAACTATGAGACCTATAGCAGATCATGTCTGTCCGTGTGTCTGTCTGTGTGTCTGTCTGTGTGTCTGTCTGTCTGTCCCGCTGTTACACCACCTGCCCGCCACCAGAGGGGGCAGCTGTATCACACACACACACACACACACCTTAACTTAAAAAAAATTAACTTAAAAAAAAACTTAACTTAAAAAAAATTAACTTAAAAAAAATTTACTTAAAAAAAATTAACTTAAAAAAAATAACACACACACACCTTAACTTAAAAAAAACGTAACTTAAAAAACAATTAACTTAAAAAAAATCTTAAAAAAAACACAAATATGTACGAGCTGCGTTCGCTTCCCGCGTTTGCGCGTCTTCTACTATACAAGTGAAAAGGTGTACCCATACTCATTCTTTCTGCTCTATCTCCGACTGAACCACACTTTCACCACACATCTCTATATGCAAAAAAAATTCGGAACGCTCCCCGAACTGACATAGGCTATTTTTTAGCCGTTCAAGTGTCTTATTTACTCTATTAAATATTACTTTTATGAAACATTCCTACACGGAACACGGAATCACTGCTGCCCCAACACGGTCAGAAACAAGCCCAACCAGCCCACAAACAAGCCCTTTAAACCACGCTACTTACATACACTACAACTCGCTTACAATTCGCAAACCTGGCAACACCCTGCCTCTTACGTCACCAGCTCTGTTGCCAACTACGTTCACTTAATGGGGCCAGTCTTTCACAGTGACACACATGTTACATGAACCACGCGCCCGGGATGGTTTCTACCCCTCAATGTCGTATTTGCTGCGCCCTTCTAATGCTGCGCCACGCCTACTCTACACTCACTGCTTGCAGCAGCAGCACTCGCTGGGAGCTGGGTCTGCAGGCGACCCTCGCGCAGGACATTGATGAGAGACAGAAGGAACAGGAGAGATTATACGATCGCTATTTCGCTTATTCCATCTAAATCTCTTTATTTACAAAAAAAATGACTCGACGATTCCCTTAGTTACATCAACATTGTTCTTTGACATTAATCGGATTGTGCCAACATATCACCCTTACACCGATCACTTTGCCTATTTTCGCCACACAGCCAATTTACTTCCGCGAGCGGCCGGGCCATTCCGCCCATGCGAATGCATGGAGAAAAAAAAGAGACGAAGATCCAGCTGTATCGGAGCAGTGCCACACACACACACAGTCAGTCACACACACACACACACACACACACACACACACACACAGAGAGGAGTTGACAAGTGAGAGAACGAGACGGCTGTTGCGTTTCACCATGGCCAGTGCTGTTGTAGACAGCGACGACGATGATACACGGAAATAAGTGTGGAAAAGAAAACGAGCAGACATCACAAAGAAATCGATCTGTCCAACGACGATGGTACAAAGACAACAACACAGCCAACTATATTCTTATAGAGAAAAGCTCTCAGCTAATTCGCCCCGTGCAAAACAATTAACGCACGGAGTTGCGGTCTGCATAGCTGCAGACATGCGACCACTATCAGTGGTGGAAAACGCTGGCTTTCAATATTTAATGAGAGTTGCAGAACAGCAGAACCACGTTACAAAATGCCATGCAGGTCACACATGTTTTCACTCCTAAAATGTATCAAACTAATAATACATGTGAAACGTTGCCCGTTAAAATCGTTTTGTCTAAAAGATCGTCAAATATATGGCCGTTAGTACTGTTAATTCAACATCCGGTGAGGGGAGGATACGGATTGTGTATGGAAATCAGCGCATACAGTGGGTGGGCTTTAGACCGGATGTAAGCCACATCCACTAAATGTACACTAAATAGAAATAGTATAAAATACTGCATAAAATGGTGTAGCCTACTGCAGCTATTTATAACCAGGTAGTGTATAAGTGAAATTGAACACTTAAATTAGTATTTAATACTTGAACTAACAACAGATGGGTCTATATACTATTTGACTTTTTTTTTCTTTCTTTCTTTTACTTACTTAGAGCTTAACAAGAATGTTACAAGTCATCTCATCTTCAAGAAACATTTAAAAAATGTTAGGGCATAAAACCCAAAGTTGTTAAACCTTTTATTATTCTCATTCTGATTTGTTATTTATAGAAAATAAATGTGACTTATTGGGAAACAAGTGTTTTTCTTTACAAACCAAGATATTGGCCTAAATTATAATGAATATAGCCCTCAATGCTGAAAAAGAAGGTTTTAAAAAAATAGATTGAAAAAATTTAATCGAACATCGAAGCAAATCGTGAGCTTCAAATCGAAAATTGAATTGAATCGTGGACTAGGCGAATCGTGATAGCGAATCGAACATCGAATCGAATCGTGAGCTGCAAATCGAAAATTGAATTGAATCGTGGACTAGGCGAATCGTGACAGCCCTAATGTATACATACGCCTGCACGCGCACACACACGCCTGTAAGGCCCCCCCCACACACACACACACACACACCAACATGCGATTCATTAAATAACTATTTCTCCGCACGCGCGCACACAACATTATTCACGTGAAGCCTACAGGGAATTACCGACGGAATGTATATACACACACACACACACACACACACACACACACACACTCCCGGCTCACACGCTTAGAATTTATAGATGCGCGATTACATAACAGCTGGGCGTCATTATAGCGAGCCTTAACATGTTGACTACACTACACTACACATAATAACTAATAACCCGTTTTCAGCTTAAAGCAATTATATTTCATTGAAGCAACTCCTTAGCATTGTTTTCATACCATGGATGTGATAAGAAAATGTATCAAACATAAGGGAAATATTAAATAGTATCGGGTGTACCAGTTTGGGCTTTTCTTTTTTTTCAATGGGGCAATACATTGATTAAACAAACGTTTGATTGATTGAGTTGTACAATGTTATACAACCCTAAACTACTTTTAGAATACACTACACAATACAATACAATTTTAGAACATATAATATTGGCCAATATGTCAAATATGTAAATATTACATATAATGGCATTGAATGGAAGCGGACCATTTGTAACACATGTTACAAATGACCCGCTTTTGCAAGTTTTCTTTGCAGTTGCTTACAGACCAGAATGAATGTGAATTCCGTCTAAACACGATGCAAACTAATGAAGAACATAAGCATGAACACATCCATGTGGATTTTTATTCACCAACACCAAAGACAAAAATTGTAGCACACATATACTCCAGGTGTAAAATTATACGCATTTTGAAGGTAAACACTTCAAACTTCCTTGCTGTACACATACTGACGCGATGGCGTCATGGTGGCGTTGACCAATCAAGAGATAACGTCCATGTTACAACCGTGAAGCGTTACAACCTTGGCGGCTCTCCCCTACATTTGTTACTAACATTAGGTTGTGGCGAAGTAGAAACGTGGCGAGCAGATAGTGTGTTTTGGACAAACAGGCTAGGTATTGGTGTTGATTTGGGTCAACTGGACAAACAGCGTGGTGTTGTTTTGTGTCTGTGTTTGTGTTGGAGCACCTCAGTGTGGCCGTACAGGTCATGTGCAACCTCTTCCACAGAGAGATGGAGACACTAAATCTCAGCTGGACAAACATGTTGGCACGCATGCATCGCTGCCTTGCATGCTGTGTGCTACTGTTGAGTCTGTCACTTACTTTGACTGATTTATGGCATTGTCTTTCTGTTAAAATCCAACTATGTTAATTTAAGAAATCTGGCCATATAGGTCATTGTTTATTCTCTGTGCACACGTGTAGCCTATTGTATGTCAGACTGTATGTCTGTCCCAGTCACAATCCTTTAGTAATTAGGCTGTGGAAATATTCAGGACAAAACAATGGTACATTTCCAATAACCCATCCGTTACTACATGTGGAGTCAACTCCCGCCATTTATTTCTTCCCATAGTGCGTGGCGAAGTAGCTCTGGGATGAGTGCGCGCGAAGCGCGCACGAAATTCTAGTACTTGTATATAACATAATGCATAACGTAATGCTAACACCAAAAGGGGTTCCCCGGTGCCCAAAATGGTATTAACTGACAGGAGTTGCAGCTGTGCTGACCTGCATTAATGTGTTCTTCTTAAGTAGCCTAACTTAACGGAACAGACCAAGTCCCTGACTCACTTGTTTAACCCCATTCTGACCCGAGACCGCAGATTCCAAAAAAAGCTATGTTTCTATGTCAGTCGTTCTTCGATTTTTCAAAAATAGCAGACCTATACAAGCTCGTAGCGCGCCACTCGGTGCCGCGCTATGAGCTTGTGTATCTGCTATTTTTCAATAGCTAAAGCATAGCATAATGCTAACACCAAAAAAGGGGTTTCCCGCTCATAACGAATATTCATATTTAAGCCAGTATGTAGAATAGGGACACTAGACGGGGCTCATTTCACTGCAATTAAGCAGCCTACTATAGACTCTGTATAATGAGCTAGTTTTGGAGACGCAGTATGGCTTATGTCTCGCGGGGAAAACATCGCGTTGAGAAAACAGGCTTGAAAGGTTCACTTCTATTATGGACTCTGACATTACACCTATAGCTATACTACTATGTTTAAGCATTTATTTCTAATGTCCCGTGCCAATTTCAGCTCATTTCAGACATGCTCTTCTAGTATGTGAAGAGTCTGCCTGTGCTAATAATATCCCATTTGGAGCCGGGAACCCGTTTTGGCGTTAGCATTATACGTTATGTTTCAGCTATTGAAAAATAGCAGATCTACAAGCTCAGCTTGTATAGGTCTGCTATTTTTGAAAAATCGAAGAACGACTGACACAGAAACATATAGCTTTTTCAGAAAACTGTCAGGATGTATCATAGAAGACATACATTTTTAGAATCTGATCTCAGGTCAGAATGGTATAAAACTGTCAGGATGTATAAGACATGTTTAGAATCTGATCTCAGGTCATTTTGGATTAAAAAAAAAAGAAAAGCCAAAGACTGCACCGTTGGCAGCCCCTCAGTCAAGCTGGGTCATATATATATATATATATATATATATATATATATACGGTACCATATGGTATGCAGAAGACGCACGAGGCAAACCCTGCAGGTGCAGAAAAAAGATATTCATATTCAGTTAGAGGTCACAGTGGCTGGCCGCTGAGCAGCGCTTGGCCATGCTCATCTGCTGTGAGAGGAGTCTGAAGGGTACTGTACTGTACGTGCTCACACATGAAGTTATATAGTTTTCCGCTGACATCGGCTCGTATAGCCTACTGTACTGTTACACCGTCATCGACATCACATAGCATAACATAACACGAAACGGTTTACAGTAGCCACTGTAGCCGCATGGCGTTCTTTCAACCCATTTTGGGCCGGGAACGTACCCTCTTGGTGTTTATAGCATTATGTCATGCTTTAGCTATTGAAAAAATAGCAGACCTACAAGCTCATAGCGCGCCACCGAGTGGCGCGCTACGAGCTAGATTTGATAGATTTGATAGGGAGCCAGTGTAGCCAGTACCAGTGGTTGGCAGAACACATTTTTGGGTCGTTGTTGCCACACACACACACACACACACACACACACACACACACACACACACACACACACACACACACACACACACACACACACACACACACACACACACACACACACACACACACACACACACACACACACACACACACACACACACACACACACACACACTATGTAGTATAAAAGATGGCTGCACTGCAATTTCGGGTATTGGGGCTATATACCCTTGTCTTTACAATTCCTTCACTGAGAATGGGCCTTTAAAAAGGTATTGCATTATATTGACATATTCATATTATTTTAATGTTAACAAATGCAAAACATGTACTTCAATTTGATAAGCTGCCACCAACAGGTTTGCACTTGAAAAGTTTGAACCGACAGACCGGCTTAAACCGGCTTATGTGCTCTATTGCCCATTAACTGCTGAAGAGGTTAATTAGCCTCTTTCAATTTTCACCCCAAGAGGAATTACTTTTTTTTTCCTTTTTAGGAATTACTTACGATAGGCTTACCATACGTCCTCTTTTGCCCGGACAAGTCCTCTTTTGGGGGGCTGTCCGGGCAGTCCAGGGGGGGGTTTATAAATTCCTTCAAATGTCCGGGGTTTTACACGTATCGCCTGTATATGTATCGCTACGCTCACAGACCATTCAGACCAATGTGTATTACAATCAGGGGGGCAGTCAGACGGATATTTTGTGAAGCCACTAAGGAAATGAAAGTTCATATAATGGCCTGTTGTGGCGCTCTCATTGGGCTCAAAAAAACCCATAGCCCCATAGAAGTCCATGTATTTGGGCCCAACTTCGCCTAGACTGTATTACCTTAATAAACATGGTCATGAATACTTTTTGCTTCCAGTCACTAGTTTAAAGTCTCATTTCTAATGTCATAATATTCTTTTTGGAAAATTATGGTCCCATTTATTAGAAAAATGACCATAAAGTTGCGCATGTTCTGAGGGGCGTGGCTACCGTTACAGTCTATGAACGGGATCCCCCTCCCACTCGAGTCAAAATAAAAACCAACGAAGAAGAAGGGGGGAAGTCCCGCCTCGTTGTCTGGGCCAGCCAATGGGCCAGCTGGCCTGAACTGGGCCAAAACGGATCTAGAAAGATGGCGACTTCCATTGCAAGGACTGACAGGCTTCATTTTACGTTCACGTTAGACCCGCGGGACGCTTTGTCCATATTTTTTACAGTCTATGATTACAATGCACGTTCAATGGTTCGTAGTGGAAAAACACTGAGAGGTGGACTTTCAGCCCGAACCCCGGAATGTGTATTATTCATAACTCTGCATGCGCTGCGCTGAGTCTGACAGCACTGGTCCCGACCGCAGAGCAGAGCAGAGAAAGGCTCGCTGGCTGCTCTGCTGTCTGCAGATAGACTGTTGTGCTCTCCATGAGGAAAGCTTGACATGCCAAAGAACTATCTCATCATCATTGACATGCAGAAAAAGTAGGCTACTGTTTTCTTAGCTTTGTGACTGACCAATGAGAAGCAGATTGTATTGTCTGCAAAGGAACTATGTGTCTGTCACAAATAAAAGTTCTGTCCTGCAAGCCCATGTCATGTCAACAACACAGACAAGGCAGCTGTGAGCGAGGCGAGTCCTGCAAATTAAATAGAGCACCGAAGTCCTGACGTAACTCGCTCATCCCCTCGATTCCCCTGGTTCGCGGAAGTAATTTCTCTATGGAGAATAACATGGGGTGATCTTAATATCGTCTACTATAAGCGTTGTGGTCCAAAAATAAACAAGTTGTCTCTGCGTTATTGTCAGGGAGGTGTCTCTGTATCGTTTGCAACAGTCAGTCACTAATATATGATACAGTCTGCTTCTAGCGAAAATCTAACTAATTCAGCAGCAGTAACATTAGCGTTTTCTCTCAGTCAGTTGATTCTTCATATCCATATGAGTGAAGCGGCCGGGGTGACACAGTTCTTATATGAAGCAATCAAAAAATCCTCCTATGGCGATTTCAATGCAACTAAACAAATACATGAACCTGGGGACTGACGCCCTCTACTGAAAGTGACGTCAGACTTCGGTGCTCTATTGACCCAATATTATTTTGTACAACCTACAGTAGCAAAGCATAAGATAATGGTTTGGAGAATAGGCTGGTCTCTCTTTTTACAAGAGATAAGCCATTGCATACAGGTTCTTAAACTTTTTAATTTCAATGACCCCCATAACTGAGAGTAAAACCAGATGGACCCATAAGAGTCCCATTTGATTCCATTTGTATCAGAGTTAAAAGTTATAAAAGGGTCCATTTGTTTATATACAAATACCAAAATGTTTATAGACAAATACCAAATGTTTATAAACAAATACCAAAATGTTTATAAACAAATCCCAAATGTTTATAAACAAACTACAAATTGTTTGCAAACAAACACCAAATGTTTGTAAACAAATCCACAATGTAGATTGTAGGTAAACAAATCCACAATGTAGGTAAACAAATCACACATGTTTGTAGACAAACCCTGAAATGTTTGTAAACAAACCCTGCAATGTTTTGTAAACACATCGTTGAACGTTGGTGGTAATAACGCGTCCAGGACATGCCTCAGACTTCTCCTCAGGAGACTTAGGTCAGATCTGAAGACATTTTATTTGGCGTTAGGAACCCGTTGTGACAGCATGCCCTTGCTGACGTCCACGATACCCCATCTGAAGATATTTAAGGCCCTATTTTGAAACAAAAACATTTTTGAATAGTTCAACTAGCCGATTTACAAGCTCACGTGTGGATGTAGATCAGCCCCCTCAAGGAACCATGAGGGTCCCATGGATCACACCTTTGAGAGCCACTGCTTTAAATAAATACATAACTAATATAGACCATATTTGATCAAATTTAGGAGCCAAACTTGCGATCACTTTTGTACCCAACCTGGCAACACATATATGAACCCTGATGCACTCCCAGGCAAAAAAAAATCCTTAGCACGGCCAGTTCCATTATTGAATAATTGCTTAGCAGTTACAGTAATGAACATGCAGGCAGGTGAACGTACTGTAGATAGAGCAGCAGTTATTAGGCAGCTGTGGCTTAGGAGGTCGACTCCTATGAGCCACAGAGGAGGTGGGAGGTTGGAACCGGAAGGTTGTTGGTTTGAACCCCGACTCGTGCTGGCTTTGTGTCAAAATGTAGCATGGGAGACACTGAATTAACCCCTAACTTGCTCCCGATGAGGGAGGCACCTTGCATGGTGTGTTATTTGGAGTGTTGGAAAAAGGCACTATAGAGGGAGAAAGTATTTATTTTAAAAAGACGCTTATACGCCGCGGACAAAGCCAACTCTCGTCTTGACAAAATCATGACAACAAACACAATGTCTTGGGCCAAACAAAGAATTAAAAAGTAGAAAAAAAAAACTTTTGTTGTTTTTCTTCTTTGCAATTATTACGGCTTACGGCTGTGTTTTTCGACTGCCCCCCCCCTCCCCCCTCACACAACAAAAAACGTCGTGTCAAACCACGTGACTCCCATTGGAAATGAATTGGCGAGCTTCCGAACGAGTCTCACGCATCAGCTATAGACAACAATCCGCCGTGCGGGAGGCGTGAGCGACGCCCGCCACCGACTCGACTCACCAGATGCTGACGCAGACGTCGTCCTCGTGGGGGCAGATGGACGTGATCTTGCAGCCCACCACGCAGCTCCCCGTGGGGGCGGCACAGCTGGAGGCCTCCACGTCGCAGAACTTGCACAGCTTTCTCAGCTTGATCAGGCCGCTGAGGGTGGCCTCTGTGAAGAAGGGAGAGATAATTATTATTATACAACAAAGTCGGCGGTTTTCGGGAATTCATTATCCACACTTTTCCTTTGCTGTGTGTGCTCCAGTTCCTGTCGATTTGATCCAATGAAAGCCAATGAAACTGGTCAGATGACCAATGATATCCAATGAAATGAACAGGAACTGGAGCACACACAGCCCAGGAAAAGTGTGGATAGAACAGCTTCAGTTTGAGCCCGGCCGACTGTCTATATAGCTTCATTCAGCCGTTTTGTCGTTTTGTTCCTCATTATCCCATTCTGACCTGAGATCAGATTCATACGAGGTTTTCCCGCTGGACACACACACTGGGTCTGATGAACCCATTCTGACCTGAGATCAGATTCTAAAGAATGTCAGTCGTTCTTCGATTTAAAAAAAATAGCAGACCTATACAAGCTCGTAGCGCGCCACTCGGTGGCGCGCTATGAGCTTGTAGATCTGCTATTTTTCAATAGCTAAAGCATGACATGATGCCAACACCAAAATGGGTTCCCGTTCAGAATGGGTTAAAACACTTTGCTAGGGTTAAGGAGGAGTGCTTGGCTGCACCGGCGTCTTTCGCTCCGTCACACACCAGCGATGACTCATGCAATCATGGCCTTCACCTTTTTTTTTGAGTGGTGCAGCCACTACCAAGGAACAGCAATGTCTGTGTCCGCCTATATGCATGTGTGGTTCACCTATATGTATGTGTTCATGAGCACCAGTATGACTGACTACCAGTATGGGGCGCTGTTGTGCCAGAAACAGAGAGAGAGAGAGAGAGACAGTGCTGCACTGTTGCCTGCTAATGTGTGAGAGAGAGAGAGAGAGAGAGAGAGAGAGAGAGAGAGAGAGAGAGAGGGAAGGGAGTTGCACCACTCTGTTCACATGGGTGTGATTTTTTTTGTACGAAAGGTTAATATTCATCTTTTTCCGGGTAGTCCGATGATGATTCCCACCAAGTTTCGAGAAATTCTGCCCACCTGTTCTCAAGGTCGACCTTATTAACATCCAGTGTCAGCTTGGCCCAAAAGACCCTCATAATAAAGTTCCAATAGAAGTTTCACAAAAACTGCTGCACTGACAAGAGTTGCATTAATGTGTTCTCTTCTTAAGTAGCCTAACTAACAGAACGGACTAAGTCCCTGACTCACTCGTTTAAAGTAAGAAGATAAATGGTCCAGAGACCAGATTAAAGCACTCCGTAATCAGCTTCTCAGCATTATGAATTATGACTCTCTCGCAGGCAAAACCACCCAGACAAAGATTTACCTGACCAATCCATCTCTGACCGGAAAATACAAGATGCAAAGACAATGCACAAACACAAAACTGTGTAGCAGAAGAGCAAATTAACACTTATAGGATTCACCGGTGGCAGTATAAAGCGGTAACATAAGGAACAGCAATAAATAATAATAAAACATCCAAACAATTTCTTCCTGGAAGATTGGAAGTGGCTTTCATGTGTATAGTCTTAACCCATTTTGGGCAGGAACCCATTTTGGTGTTATAGCATCATGTCGTGCTTTAGCTATTGAAAAATAGCAGATCTACAAGCTCATAGCACGCCACCGAGTGGCGCGCTACGAGCTTGTATAGTCTGCTATTTTTGAAAAATCGAAGAGCGACTGACATAGAAGACATTTTTTTTAGAATCTGATCTCAGGTCAGAATGGAAAACTGTCAGGATGTAGAAGATTTTTTTTTAGAATCTGATCTCAGGTCAGAATGGGTTAACAATAAGAGCAGTGTGCTATGCCAGCGGGCTGAGAGGGGTCCTGTTCAGACTTGACTGGCAGACAGACCCGCATATGAGAGAGAGAGAGAGAGAGAGAGAGAGAGCGAGCCAGACAGGCCTGTGTGATGAGTGCCTGTGGGTTAAGGATAATCATCTGCGGAGACAACCGGGCAGACAGGCAACGACAACAAACAAAGAATACAGCGACACGTCGTCTCGTCTCCTCCTCCTCCTCCTCCTCCTCCTCCTCGGCACAGATAAAACTCTCTAATTTGTCGAGGCCGGTGAGTCGTCGCTCTTCATCAAAAAGGAAGCAGTTGCACCAATTGAGTTTGTGTGAACAACATCAAGGCGTTCGAGGTGTGTGTGTGTGTGTGTGTGTGTGTGTGTGTGTGTGTGTGTGTGTGTGTGTGATGTTGCTCACTACACGACGACGCGCACGTGTGTGAGCTTTGTGCTTCCACAAACACAACAAACTCGCCTATTGTATATAGGCTATGTAGAGGGTTTTCC
The DNA here is from genome assembly GCF_963924005.1 of Protomyctophum bolini. Classification (NCBI taxonomy): domain Eukaryota; kingdom Metazoa; phylum Chordata; class Actinopteri; order Myctophiformes; family Myctophidae; genus Protomyctophum; species Protomyctophum bolini. Next base: position 6,863,001 of record NC_137878.1, read on the forward strand.
CTTACACTGTGTGGGCAGCGCTGCCGTCAGCCAGGCAGACTGACTGACAGCTGATGGAGAGACACATTCGCCCCGATAACGGATAAGATTCCCCCTTCACACCTGTCTGTCCTCGCCGTGTACGCTCTTCTCCTTTCAACGGCTCTAACAACAACAAAGGACCGCTATAGCTCTCTCCAACAGAAACACATTAAACCATTCTGACCTGAGATCAGATTAAAAAAAAATGTCTTCTATACAGTATCCTGACAGTTTTCCATTCTGACCCGAGATCAGATTCTAAAAAATGTCTTCTGCGTCAGTCGCTCTTCGATTTTTCAAAAATAGCAGACCTACAAGCTCGTAGGTGGCGCGCTATGAGCTTGTAGATCTGCTGTTTTTTTTCAAATAGCTACAGCATGACGTCATGGCAACACCAAAACGGGTTCCCGATCAAAATGCGTTAAAGAATGTGGACAAAGTGGATCCTCCAAGAGTTTGAAAGCATCACAGCAGGGGCGGAGAGATGTCAATTATGTTGAACTCCCCTCTGTGTTGTGTATACCAGCAGTCTAGATATACCCGGTAATCTGAGATTTCTGATGTTGTACTATACAGTAATATTGTGATATTATGGCATAAGTGTCGTCTCTTCCAGATTGTGTGTGCACACAGGCATTAGTGATGATGGTTTTTGAGTGGTGCAACCACTCCAAGGAACAGTAATGTCCGTGTACACCCAGTATGTATACCTATGTGTGTGTGGTCATGAGCACCGGTATATATGCCCATTAGTACCAGTAGGGGCGCTGTTTGCCAGAAACAGAGATAGAGAGAGATAGTATTAGTGCTGCACTGTTGCCTGCTAATGAGAGAGAGAGAGAGAGAGAGAGAGACAGAGAGAGAGAGAGGAGAGGAGGGGGGAGTTGCACCACTCAGTTCACACAGGTGTGATTTGTAATCAATCAAACAACTAAATCATTAGATCATGTTTGGTGAAAGATATTGTCATATTTAATTTAGTGCATATATGGCCCAGCCCTACTCCCATCCTTGGACAGTTGGAGTTTAGGGCTGTCCATATACAGTACACCAAGAACAATAACTATATCATCTCGAAAAATCATTCCAACTCAAGTGGATGGCAGAGTCCCCGACACAATTACAAGAATGTCAGTTGTGAACGATTTGATGAATGACAAACACCAACAGCTGATCACGATCTATCCAATTTGGAAGGTGTCATGTTGTTCAACATGGCACGTTCGACACACCGCTCACATTTAACACGTTGACAGACATGTTATCGTTAATCAGTGTGGACGCTCACATCATTATCATTTGAGTCAACAGTATCTTTATGGTTGTAATTCTTGGTAAGGCCCCATCGTGGTGAGATGGTAGGTATAGCATGCACAGACTAGTGCAGACCACGATAGTGAAAACAGCACATACGTAGGCCACCAGGCTGTAAGTCTGTTGGTTTGGCCTTGCAGGAGATATGGGGGGAGAGAGAGAGAGAGAGAGAGAGAGAGAGAGAGAGAGAGAGAGAGAGAGAGAGAGAGAGAGAGAGAGAGAGAGAGAGAGAGAGAGGAGATGGATCAGGAGAGACAGACCTAACACGAGAGAGTGAAAATGAGATCTCCATGTCGTACACATATTGCAGATCTTTTCATTTAATCTTCAACGATCGAAACTATAAGACATGCCTGAAATCAGAATCTCTTTAATGACTAAAACAGAGAGGGGGCACGGCAGACAGGAGGTGGGGGTGGGTGAGAGAGAGAGAGAGAGAGAGAGAGAGAGAGAGAGAGAAATACAGTAGGCTACAGGCCACGTGATCGTTATAGCCTTTGCTGCCATATATTATACTGCAACCGCACATTTGAGGCATGCCTGATTCTCCATGTGCACAGGAAGCTGAACCTGTTAGTTACATCAACATACATACAGTACTTGTAACCAAACCAACACTTGAAAGTAGGTTACCATCTCCCCCCCCAACAGCTTCTAGGCTTCCTCCTCGAGAGTGTCCGGTCACACAGAGAATGGAATTATCTCCGCAAAAATGGAATGACATTAGCAAAATTTTACCGGGACAGTTTTCACCCGAGTGTGTGTAATTACCGTACGAGGTGGGTCGAGAGAGGGAAATGGCCTTCTTTTGGTGGTCGGTATGTGACCATCTTTTCAAAGCACTGTCTTGCATGCAGTCTGTGTCTCTGTAGTACTGGCTTTGCTGAGTCAGTGCCATCAGGTTGCACACACACTGTGGGGGTCATGCTTTCCTCACAGCGCCAATACAACCTCTCTTCACCCCTTTGGAAAATGTTGAGTTCTCTCTTCTCACTGACTCGAAGGAAAAAGGTGCGGCGGCGCGCACTCACTGTGACCCATAGGAGCACAAAAGGCCCACTGTAACGCCTTCTTTTTCTGCCCTTTCTGGGCAGGGTGGAGTTATGGGAGTGCGGCTTCGAGGCTTGAAGATAAATACAACCTGCGGTGCGAAGACAGCTAGAGAGAGAGTACTAGCAGCAGCAGGAGAAGTGCTACTGGAACTCTCTGAAACCATGCGAGAGATTTCCTCTCAATGCTAGCAGGATATTGCAGAGGGATATTGCTTTAGTTCTTTCCCTGGTTGGGAGGAAAAAGTCAAATATCTCACACATAGCATGTATACCTACATATAATAATTATGTCTGAGATTTTATATATATGGTCATGAAGAGTGGGTCATGACCGAAAGAATACGGTTGCGACGAATACAAGCGGCCGAAATGAGTTTTCTCCGACGGGTGGCTGGCATCTCCCTTAGAGATATAGGCTGAGAAGTTCAGTCACGCGAGAGGGAGAGTCGCTTGCTTCTTCGCCTGGAAAGGAGCCAGCTTAGGTGGTTCGGGGCACCTGGTTATAGGATGCCTCTCTATAGCGTCTCCCTATAGGGAGGTCCTCGATGAACGTCCCACTGGGAGGAGACCCCCCCCCCCCCCCCCCCCGGGGCAGACCAAGGCGCAGTTGGAGGGATTACAGTATACACCCAGGAGGAAGTTATACTAACGTTGCTCTTGAGAGGGAAGTCATGGAGCTCTCTGGTGAAGCCGTTGCCCCCGCGACCCGACTACGGATAAGCGGTCGAAGACGGATGGATGGATATAAATATATACATACATACGCGTGCATGACGTGAGAACTCCAGACTAAAACGGTTTCTAAAAAGTGCAATTTAAAATCCCCCGGGACCCCCCCCCCCCCAAAGGTGAATTACTTTGAAGTAATTCAGCATTGAGGGTTTAGTATACGCAGTGTATAGTAGCTATAGCTGGAGCCAGAGTAATTATATCATTAGAAGCAGCAAGTCGTCTCACAGAGCATGTTATTTAACCCATTCTGAACGGTAGCCCGTTTTGGTGTTAGCATCACATTATGCTTTAGCTATTGAAAAATAGCAGATCTACAAGCTCATAGCGCGCCACCGAGTGGCGCGCTACGAGCTTGTAGGTCTGCTATTTTTGAAAAATCGAAGAACGACTGACAGTTTTATAATCTGATCTCAGGTCAGAATGGGTTAATCAGACCAGTGTGTGTCCATGTGGAAACCTCGTATGAATCTGATCTCAGGTCAGAATGGGTTAAACCCACGTGGAGGCGGGGATGTGCGAGGGGTGAATGGTAGTAATTGTCACCCAGGGCTACGGATAATTGCAGTGAGAAGGAGGGAGGATTAAGCATGCAGTCAAAGCCACTCGGTGCCGTTGGGACTGCGTCTGAGGCGGACGGAGTGGAGGTTGTGTTACTGTATGGTATACAGTATGCTGTCCTCCTCGTCTTTGGGGAAATGACAGACTATAGTGTGTGTGTGTGTGTGTGTGTGTGTGTGTGTGTGTGTGTGTGTGTGTGTGTGTGTGTGTGTGTGTGTGTGTGTGTGGCTTCCAGTGGTAGAAAAAGTACTCTTTTACTTAAGTAAAAGTACTAAGACTGCAGTATTATAGAACTACTCTGTTTACAAGTAAAAGTCTGGAAAAGTATTTTAGTCAAAATGGACTTAAAAGTAGGCTATACTAAAAGCAAAAGTATACTTGTGCAGAATGTGCCATGCATTTCAAGTTTCCCAATACTTTTGAAAATATATGATCTATAATATGATGCACAATGCGTCTCGATGTGACACATAGTGAGCTTGAAGATCAGCTATTTTCAAATGGTCGAAATGTATATATGGGGCTGAAGTGGTTAATGTATGCTTTGTCAATTGTCATAATAATCTAAATCTATACAAAGTAACTAAAGTGTTGAAATGCATGTAGTGGAGTAAAAGTATACAAGATTTGCCTCAGAGATGCATAACGTAGAAGTGGAAATATTCAAGTGCAGTAAATACTTCAAAATCGTACTTAATTTAAGTAGCCGACAGTATACTTGAGTAAAAGTAGCCTGTACTACTTTAGTTTCCACCATGTGGCTTCTCATAGTATAGGAGCTGTGCAGGTTGTGAATGACAACAGGTGGTGCTTTCAGCTTTTGAAAGGCACCAAGCGCAAAACCTTTGTGCATAAACCATGCAGATTCTTAATCTTTTTTCTTCGACGTGTTGAAATATGAGCGCAATTTACATTTAATTTAGCCACTGGCAAGGCATTGCGTGTGATGATGATGCATGATGCCTGTCGCAATTGAGCAATTACACAACTTTTCTTTTGGCTCCAGAGTCACAAGTCGAAGTTGTTCATTTGCATAACAAGGTGCTTAAATAACCGCGTTTGTTTTGTACAGCAGCAACTCGTGCGTGTGTGTGTGTGTGTGTGTGTGTGTGTGTGTGTGTGTGTGTGTGTGTGTGTGTGTGTGTGTCTGTACACCCACCTGCTTTAAATGCACACAAGCCTTAGCCAAAACTTCAAGGAAGCGAAAAGACACGGCCAAACAGTCGGTCAAACTTTCGCGATTTCTACATAGCCGATACGTTAAATACTATTTGGATAATATAATTTAGAAAGCTTGACAAGATGACAGAATGACAGCAGCGTGATGATGAACCACGTCAACTTTAACGTCCAGTGAATAAAAAAGGTCGACAGCACTCACCCGTTGGCTTCAACACGACACTACCAAAGAGGATCGTTCCACACCAAAAAGCGGAAAACCGAAGTAGCTCCATTTAGAAACGGGCCGAGAGAGCACTGCGCTCTCTTTCTCCGTAATTTGACAATCTCTGGCTATTATGGGAAAATATCAAAACGTATTAATATATATATAGGCTACACGAAGTTCTTAAGTTTTCTGTGGCGCGCGCCTGTTGCGTTCATGCGCCTTCCAAAGTTCCCAGCACAGCCGCTGCATAGTAGGCTACATAATCCTCTATACCAGCACGCACAGCTTGAACTATATGACTCACACACACTATGTGCACTTTTCATGAAACAGGAACTCTTCACAGAGAGGGTTGGACACTGCTTTTTTTCTCCTTCTCCCCGTGGCTCGCTCGCTGTCTGAGTCTTGAACCATGTTATTATGAGAACAGAACTCAACACAGCAAAAGACTTGAAATGGCACGCTCCGAAATAGGGTTTGAAGTGCAAAGTTGAAAGTTAACTATGTATGCAAATAACTTCTCGCCACTAGGCCTACTATATATATACATATAGGCTATTGCCTATTGCCTATTTCTTTTCATGTCTAGGCCTATATATTTTGTTTTAGGCATATATATATTTTTTATTTTTACTGCTATTTTACCTTTCTTTGTATTGTTATCCAGGCATTTGACCCCCATGTAGCCCATACCAACTGCAGCCAAAGTGATTGTGACAACAAAAGACATTGAACCTATCAACAATACATTATGTTTCGACTTACTATTATACAGACAGATCATTCAGACCATTAGGAAATGTACCTACCTAGAGATATATGCCTAGTTTAAATGTTATAGCACTCAATACCGGTGGAACCGAGCATTATTCTTTAGCCAATAACCATTACATTTCCGTCTCAGAGACACTTTCTAAATTACATTCTGCGTGTACATTAAAGCTTGCTGGAGGGGGTCCAGAGACCTGCCGTTTATCAACAGAACATGAGAGGTGGTGAGAGAATCTCCCGTCTCATAGTGTTGCTTTTTTATTGGTGACGTTCATGGGGTTAAGTCCACTGTAAAGGCCATAAATTACCTCTTCTATTGCTGGGGGATTTCTTTCCCCCCCCCCTCCGTTCAAACATATGTTTTCGCTCTGCATACTCGTGCCATGATGTCAGCTCTCAGACTTGACCCTCTGACCTTACAACGTATAGCTCTCCTCGCAGGATGAATTGTCTTTTCCTATATCCTATACACACTGCACTACACACCACAAACCTGCAGTTTATAAAACATGGTTTCTTTTCTGTGTATCTCTTATTTATTTCATTCTCGTTTTAAGATATTTGCGTCCACGTGCGCGTGCATACATTCAAACCCTCAAGTTCAAGTGTGTGTGTGGGGGGGGGGGGGGGTCAGAGAAATTATTTTCCATACAAGCTCCCATGAACAACAGTTTATAAGCAAATAACAAAACCACAATCAAGTTAAACGTCTTAGACGTAGTAGGCTATATATGTAAAAACAAACTGTTACTCCCATGTGGGCCTCGGCACACACAGGGTCCCCTTTCCTTTTTCTCCCTCTAAACCAAATCTCTTTGCCGAAAATAGTTGATCTATATACAAGCTCACACCGCCTCATGTTAACTTGCACATCAGCTATTTCCGCAGAATGTATAGCTTGCTATATAGGGTTCATGATGTGGTTGAACGATAGACTGTAAAAAATATGGACAAAGCGTTCCGCAGGTCTAACGTGAACGTAAAATGAAGCCTGTCAGTCCTTGCAATGGAAGTCGCCATCTTTCTAGATCCGTTTTGGCCCAGCTCAGGCCAGCTGTCCCAATGGCTGGCCCAGACAACGAGGCGGGACTTCCCCCCCTTCTTCTTCGTTGGTTTTTATTTTGACTCGAGTGGGTGGGGGATCCCGTTCATAGACTGTAACGGTAGCCACGCCACTCAGAACATGCGCGACTTTATGGTCATTTTTTTTATAAATGGGACCATAATTTTCCAAAAAGAATATCATGACATTAGAAATGAGACTTTAAACCAGTGACTGGAAGCAGAAAGTATTCATGACCATGTTTATTAAGGTAATACAGTCTAGGTGAAGTTGGGCCCAAATACATGGACTTCTATGGGGCTATGGGTTTTTCTGGGTCCAGTGATAGCGCCACAACAGGCCATTATATGAACTTTCATTTCCTTAGTGGCTTCACAAAATATCTGTCGGACTGCCCCCCTGGGTTGAACATAAACCGTTTTAATGCATCAATTTGTTTTCCGTCATGACTCTTAATTTGGCCAACGTCAACATGCCAAACTTTCAATGTCCTCTCTGTTTGTGTCGGTGTTGTGCTGTATATGTACACTAACAGTATGTGGTGTATTGTTACAGCCATTCCATCTGTATACCAAGTTTAATTCCGCCAGCCGGCCTATAGCCGCGTGGTAATAAAAGAAACCTTTCCTTTCATCCTTGAATGCACACCCACCCACCCCGGCGCGCCCCTCGACATTGCTCAAGCGCAGATAAACAAGCACATGCAGAGCAAACTTCCTGAGTGGTGTTATATGCTCAATGCGGTGCAGGTGCGTGGTGGCGTTTCATGTAAACTGCCCTGACCAAGTGCATGTATGCAAACACAGGGAGACTGCTGATGTCAAATCTCTGGACGCACTGCCTTGAGAAAAACACAGATCGACAAACAAACCGCTGCACGCGTTTAATTAACAGCGATGTAATACTCTTAACAATATCTGTCTCTCTCTCTCCCTTTTTTTTAGCTACATTCCTCAGCATCTCTCTCCCACACACACACACACACACACACACACACGCACAGAAACACACACACACACACACACACACACACACACACACACACACACACACACACACACACACACACACACACACACAGACACACACATGTAGCTACTGTATACTCTCTCTCCCCCGCACTGAACGTGACATGGAGAATACCACAACAAGGGAAAAAATGGAACAGGAGCTGGGGAATCTTTGATACACTTTAAAGCTTTCCAGTTCCTATACTAGTCCTATATCAATTTTTGTGATTTGGGCTGCAAAATACATGCATACAATTTACAATTTAGGCATTTAGCAGACGCTCTTAATCCAGAGTGACTTACATTAAGCAAGAACAAAAAAGCATGGGAATACATCACATAAAAACATTTATCATGAAACATGCGTAAGCTAAGAAAGTAACAGTGGAATATAATGAAACTATACATATAAGCTATACATCTATACTACTATGCTATACGTACTATGACGTGCTATGACTACATACAATGCACTTATGCTGTCTACATAACATGCTATAAGTCTGTATCAAATGCTATCTAAGTCTACAGAATTGCTATCTAAGGGGGTGGGGTAAGTGCTATGGGCCATGATGGAGTCTGAAAAGGTGGGTTTTCAGACTACGGCGGAAGATTGGGAGTGATGCTGCAGTTCTGACTGCAATGGGAAGTGCATTCCACAGTTTTGGAGCCAGAAGGGAGAAGAGTTTGGGACGTGTGGAGCGTTGTCCCGGCATGCAGGGATGCATTGCATGGACTGCATTGCATGGACTGCTGCACCTGTGCACCATTGACTATATGCTTTTGTTTGTAGTCACCGCCCGCACAGTCTCTGACAAAACTCTGATGCTATAGCCCCCCTGCAGCCAGCGGAAGGATCCTTGTTCTCCCCACACTCTGTCCCAGTGTTATTGCTTTTGTGGTTGTGGAATGATCAGTCCCAGTAGTAGTAAGTAGTAGTAGTAGTAAGTACGTCACACTGGTACGCTCCACCAAACTGAACTGAAAGTCAGCGCAGGCACACCTGAGATTCCATGAGCGGCCAAAAGCTGCTGTCTGTCTCTTAGTGGTTTTTCAGACAGCTGGTGGATGGAAATGAAGCTCCACAAGCTTTTCCTGGGAATCTGGCCGAAGCGGCAATCTGCCGCGTGGGGTGGAGCTTAATTTCCTGCATCCACCAGCTGTCTAATATCCCGGAAGAGACGCCGGCAGACGGTGGCTTTTGGCCGCGCATGGAATCCTAGGTGTGCTTACACACCCAGAGTGTGAGGTATTTCTTTCTCTGTGTTATCCATAAGCTCAGAGCACTGTTTACCTCTTGTTGCTATACTCTACAAAAACATAATTGAATCCACCCTGTTGTACTGTTTGTTCCCTGTCCCTTTTCAACATAATCGACCAATCTCCAAAAAAGACAAACGTACGAGCGTCACATACCGCCCTCCAAAATCATGAGCATTTAATTAATTCCCACACCCAAATTCCCCGAACAACAGAGCCATCACTCACCTCGTCCCTTCACAATAACGCGCCACTTTTGTCCTGAACAGAGAGATATAGAACTTTGAGGTGGGGAATAACGTCACTTTGACTAGAGTTTCTTCATTTATAGGAGATTCTATGTATTGCTATTTGTCTGTCTATACTCTATCTATGTGATGTATAGTATGCTGTTCCTCCTGTGTTATGTTGAACAGGCTGTACCCTCGGGGACAATAGACTAATCTTTCACTTTCAGTGACAACAAGCATCCATCTTCGCTGCTTTTACAGATTCACACAGCTGATGGATGCTGAGGTCACTATGATGAGTGCCGTGCGAGGGGGGGGGAGATTTTGGTTTAAGTCTTGCTTAACCAAAACACAGTGGGTATAGGCTGGGGGGTTGAACCAGCTATCGTCCAATTCCCAGAAGGCCTCTATCATCGATGGCAGCCAGTCAAAACTATATGACCAGCTCGACATTTTCCTAATCTATAGTATTTAAGCAATAAGCACACACAATTTAGCATCTCATTCGGTAACCCATCATGACCGCCTCACACACTGTCTCTTGGTAACACAGCAAACAATTAAAAAAGGAATGTGAGTTAACTCAGCATGCGTGCCGCTCACGCGCACGCACGCACTCGCACACACGCGCACTATACACACACACGCACACACGCGCTCACACACACACACACACACACACACACACACACACACACACACACACACACACACACACACACACGCACACGCTTATTTCCAGCCGTATACTGAATGTAACCTATGCCACACACCAGTGATTATCAGTGTTTTCTCTGTGCCGCAGGGGTACACCGTGCACACGTATACGTCCCAATGGGGACGTACGTTCTCCAAGCGTTCTGAGAAAGGCATTGTCTCCCAGCATTAGCCAGGTGTCCCTGGCCTGAAGGAAGGGAAAGTTTATCCGAGCAGCTCCCAAAGCTGCAGCCAGCGTATCGCAAACATTTATATGCAGGCTATTGTTCTAGCCGGGGCAGAGTAGCCTATTACCGAGAACTGGTCCAAAGCTGAAAGCTTTTTGACAAGGGAGCATATTGGTGTGGTGGTGGTGGTGGTGGTGCAGTGTTGATTTTGACAGCAAATTCAGATTTTAGTTTTAGTCATAAATATAGTCTCTTGAATAGTTTTCATTTAGTTTTAGTCACATTTCAGTCACCTGGAATATCTTAGTGTTGGTCTATAGTTCTACAGTTGATTTAGTCGACTAAAATGTATTTTGGCAGACCTTGCACCCAAGTGTAAAATGACTTACAGTACAGTATATAGGCCTACTGGATTGCTTGTCCACTAGTCCATTTTAGTCTGGTTTTTATTTAATTTATGTGTTGACGAAATTGTCAATATATTTAGTCTTAGTTTTAGTCTTCATTACTTATAGTTTTCATTTAGTGTCCATTTAGTTTCCGTCAGTGAAATAAGGTAGCCTGTCATAATATTAGTCGACAAAATCAACACTGTAGGTGGTGGTAGGCTAAATAAACACGCCTATGGCTGCTTCTAGGAAACATCCTGTCTCATGAAAATGTCCCCCTGCAACAGGAACATCTTGCTGTGTACCACCAAGTCAGTGGGGACACATGGAGAAGATTTGATACTGTCACAGTCACATAGGCCTACTTTTGTCATTCATTGTACAGTCTAGGTCTTGTATTTCTATATGTATTGTTCCCTGGTCTAGCTTTCATGGTTCTGTTTGTTTGCTCCAGCTGCGTCTCATTTTGTAATCAACGTTTGTGTATATCAGTCTTGTTCCCCAGTCAGTCCTTGTTGAGTCCTGTCACCTGTTTCAGTCTGTTTTAAGTTGTTCATGTTCACCTGTCTTCTGAAATAAAACACCAATTCGTGGTTTTGAACACTACATGCCTGGCTGTCCTGCGTTTGGGTCCTTACCTCACCTACACATGACAGATACTATAGGCATGTAACGATACACTCAACTCACAATACGATACGTATCACGATATGAGGTTCACGATACGATTTTTCCGCAAAAGTAGCAAAAGTATAGCATTATCTTTCATGTAAAATGACTTCATTTCTGTGCAACAACTGTAAACATGCTTTCATGTTTAAACCTATAGCTCGAGTTAACATTCCTTCTTTTCTTTGATGGCATCTTAGGATAGATGTAGACCTCTTTGACAGTGCAGAAACATAATTGCCTTCCTTGATGTATTAATGAGCATCAATAACGACCATCACCATGTGTCACAGACACATACAGTACAGCTCCCCTCTGCAGGCCTCTACTACTGAAAGTGACTGAATGGAGTCTGTCTCATTTCTCTCCAAAAGCACGTGAATATGATGGAATATGATTACGGCTCACATTTTATATCACACACTAGCCCCCCTAAAAATAAATTATATCGATATATATATCGATATATACGATATATCGTTACATGCCTACTTGATATGGTCACATCAAGTCTCAGCTGAGCAGTGTTGATTTTGACAGCAAATTTCGATTTTAGTTTTTGTAGTCTTTTGAACGGTTTTAGTTTTGTGGTGACTTTTTAGTCACCTGGGATGTTTTAGTGTTAGTCTAGTTTTAGTCGACTAAATCTACAGTTGATTTAGTCGACTGTGATATTTTGGCGGGCCTTGATGCTATCGTAATGGATGATTTCATACTTGCTGAAAATGGCCGATCTACAAGCTCACAAGGCGCCGCAGCGTGACGCGTTGTGAGCTTGTAGATCGGCTATATTCAGCATGCAAGAATAAAATGACTTGTGTGTTTTACTTCTACTGGATCTCTTGTCCACTATAGTCCCTTCAGAACATTTTAGTCATGTTTATTTGTTGCCGAAATTGTCAGTAGGCCTATATTTAGGCACCATAGCTTAGTTTCCATTTAGTTTTCGTAAGTGAAAACAGGTAGTCGACGAACATTTTTCGTCATAGTATGGAGTATGTGCTTTATGACGTAATCAGTGTCCTGTCCCTGAAAAAGCAGATCTGCAAGCTCACAACGCATCACAAGTGTGATGTGTCGTGAGCTCGTAGATCTGCTATTCCTGGCATGCATGGGAGACCATCGGATGACAGAGTATGAATTATAGGCATGATGACACAGACCAGCATAAACACAGCACACTAAATCTGAATGGAACTTACTTACATAACGCCACAGTCACGTGAATCACATGCATTCATTTTTTGCAGAAAGTTGACAAGCTAATCTGTCTTCATATACGGAGACATGTGACTGCACTGTGTGGATGTGAATGTTACTTCTCTTGCAAAATCCAGGACTGAAATGAAACAAACAAAAAGCGAAATGAAACATAAAAGAAAGACAAGAAAGCCAAAACAAATTCCCACATCGTCATTCTTTCCCTAATATCCCCTGGAAACCATCTCCTCTCTTTAAAGCGTAATGGCAAAAACATCTCATTCTGGTGGGTTTACCAGAGATCGATGTAGATTAGATGCCTACACAGCATTTAATTGTTTCAGTGTTGCATACTGTTTGGAGTTTGTTCTGCTTTTTTTGTCCCCAGCCTGTCATTACACATGTGGGGAGAGCAGAGGGTGGTCATGCCTCTCTTACCAACCCATAGATTACAGGGAACTAATTCTTACAGCTGGGGGAGTGCAGTATAGAGAAATATACTGTATATCATATGTTAAAAATAGATATGAGAACAATTATAGAAGAAATATATTATATATTATATTATATTAGAAATATTTATCTACATTTAATTAATTTTCAATAAAGTGCTCAATCAATCAATTATAATGCAAAAAAAGATTATACAGTAATAAGAAATGAGACATCAACATATAATGCGTTCAAGTGAACAGCCATCGCTCCAGAGCCAAGGAAAGTGTAACCCTAGTGTGAAACTGATAATATTTAGATTTTAGGTCCATTATGGCATAGACTAGTCCTTATCGCACAATGGCCCTAAATTACGAGTGAGAACACCCATAGCATTTCTATGAAGTGTGGTACGTTCTTGTGTGATTTTGACGTGTTTAGGGTATATGTTTGGAGAGGCACCAGTCTTCGATAACAATCACACTGTATAGGCCGCTATCTTTCTCAGGGGAAAAAAAGCAAGATGGGTCTAATAATGGCGTGGCTCCTATATGAAGTCAATGGTAAAAAGATTCAAAACGAGTAGGTTGCGCACATCCAGTCCCTCGCTGCATGGTGCTGCATGGGCAAACGGTAGATACAATGCTATAAAGAGGGAGGTCCGCACGCTGGCTTCATTTGTTTTTAAATGCCGACATCCACAAACAGAAGCACAACGTTTCGGCCATAGTAGGCCTTCAAAAACAATGATAATATAAGCCTCCCTTATTATGGTATGTGGGTCGCGTCACGTGACCGACAACAGGGCAGGTATAAAGGTGCGTTCAGACTTGGATGGTTAGAGCGGCGCAGTTACATACTAAGTCAAAGCAAAGGCGAGAATTGTGTGAACGGGCGCGGAGCGACCCGCCACGGTACACAAACGGGACGAACCGAGGCAAATATATATTATTCAGGTCTGAACGTGCAGCTTAATAATAATTGTTACATACACCATTAATCATATATAGTCCTCATTTAACCCATTGCGGGCTGTAGTGTGCGGAGGGTGTATAATCCTCCCTTAAGCCTCCCTTCTCCGAGGTTATATGATGTCACCATCCCTCCCCTATAGTTAACTGTACTGTACCCTCTCTCCATGCCTGAATATCTACAGTAGGTGATGCAACGGTGTGTCACAGTCGATGAAGTCAGCCATATAGTCGACGTTATTATGAAGACGTCAGTCAACTCTTGACGTATCTAAGACATACTGATACTGTATATGTATAGACACCACATTTTTTGGGCAAGGTTTCAGCCCGATCCGACACATACACAATATTCCAAAACTGTGTGAAAAGAACAAACGCAAGCACCCAGACACGACCATGCATGTTGTACCATTTTGCTCCCCTCGTACAGAATGATGCCACTTTGAGGAATGCAATCCTCTAAAAGTTATACGAGTGACAATTTTGACCCACTTACTTGTCAAAAAAAAAAGGCCTATATAGTATTCTCCTTTAATTTTCAGCCCATTAGTGTAGAACACACTGCTGGGGCTGTATATCTGTCAAAGTGGAGCACATAGCAGCACAGCATCGGCCCTGTGATGCTCGCCCGTTAATTAAATGACCACGCCGGGATCATACAGTATAATATTTGAAGAACTGCGAGAAGGCTGGCGTTTCTCCCTTTCGACAGCCTCCTCCACTACTAGGCCTGACAGTGGGCTCATTGTGAGATATAATGCGGGGGGGGGGGGGGATCGAGGGGTCGGGCGTGGGCTTCACGAAAGCAAAAAATTGCAGTGACATCCAACAGGCCACACACTCCAAATATATTCATGTGAGCCCAGTGATCATATAGCAACAAAAAAAAGCGAAAGAAATCCCACTTCTAATAAGCGGCGGTGCGTTTGAAGGCTCCGCAGGGGCCGCCCCTCCTCTCCAGTGGTGGAGAAAAAGTATACTCAAATGTTTTATGTTATGAGTAAAAGTACAAAAGTATAAAGTAAAAGGGCATTAAAATGTACTTAAATTACCAAAATTAAAAGTATACTCATTATGCAGAATGTCCCGTTTCAAGTTTTCAAATGTATTAAAAAAAAAAAACTTTTGAAAATGTGCAGATCTACGAGCTCACGATTTTCAAAAGGCCAAGATGTATATATGGCTTTTTTAAGTGCAGGTCAATGTATGTTTTTTGCAATAATAATCACAATCTAACAACTAACGTTTTCAAATAAATGTAGTGGAGTAAACGTACAATATTTGGATCCAAGATGTAGTAGAGAGTATAGAAAGTAAAATTATTGGAAATTGGAAATACTTGTAGGTAAATGTATACTTATCTAATTCCCACCACTGCTGCGCCTCTCCACAGCCACTGGCACATTTACAAACATCTGCAGATTCCCCCATCCCCCCGCCCCCCCTCATTGCATTTCCCGTGGGAAAGGGTTCATGGCGGTCGTAAAAACCAAGAGGCAGTTGTGGCCTATACAGTGTCGATGTCGTCGACGAAAAGCATGGCGAAAAATTTGTCGACTACCTTTTTTCACTGAGGAGAGCAAAATAGGCAAAAAATAAAAACGAAAGCTACGATGACTAAAAAACTGAGACTGAATATATATACTGACAATTTCGTCAACCAATACCAAACCATAGACTGAAATGTTACGGAGGGACTGCTGGAGAAGAGATCCTGTAGAGAGCCAAAAGACAAGTTATTTCATGCATGGTTGCATGCTGAAAATAGCTGATCTACAAGCTCACAACGGCCGCGTTGTGAGTTGTAGATCGGCTATTTTCAGCATGCAACCGAGTGCAAAATGATGAACACTTTCAGCACCACCTGCTGTTCATTTGAAATGACCGCAGGCAGCCAGCTATATATCCCCTATATAGGCGCCATTCTATTACCGTCAATACAGCCCAATACAACGAGTAGAGGGGCAAAAACCTTTTCGAGCAGAAGCCGACATGCGTTAGGTTTCACAACAAGCGGTGGTGACATGGCTGGCGCGATGCGATTAGGAATCAATGTTTACATCTGAACGCCGGGCGTTAGGGAATACTCAAGTTAGGGAATAAGACCTGGTACTTAAGACACGCAAAATACAGCCCATAGTCCCCAAATGGATTATAGCCTGCGGTCCCCCGTTTGAAAAGATATGCCTGGCTGGGAGACCCATAAGAGAAGATTTATTTTTACGGCCATAGAAGTGATGTTTTGACCGATATTTTGTCTAATAAACCCCCCCCCCCCCCCCCCCAAAAAAAACCCCCCAGATACAAACAGTTCAGAAACGAGACACACAAATAATGTTTTGATAGATAGACATAATTAAATGGGCTGGGCTAACTGCTGGTCAAGAGATGCATGCGTGTCAGACTCGGTACTAACATTTGTGGCACCTGATCTACAAGCTCACAGCACGTAAAGATGCTAAATGTCTGCCTATTATGCCATGCCAAACATTGAGACGCTATAGGGTTTGATCTGAGGATTTCAGAGGCTTTTCGTTTCGTTATTATTATTTTTTTTACCTTGGCAATCTCATTGAGATCACCAGGAATCAATTTTTACAAGACAAGAGAGACCCTGCATGCATGAGGCCAAGATATCAGCCATACAAAAATAACAAACAACAATCACGACACTAAAATATAGCACATAAAAAATCCACAATAAAAACATTAAGAAAGCTATTCAAACATTTTGGCCTCTCAAGAAAAAAAACAATGACACGCCTCTTTCACCACATCCTTTAACCCATTCTGAACGGGAACCCATTTTGGTGTTAGCATCATGTTATGCTTTAGCTATTGAAAAATAGCAGATCTACAAGCTCATAGCGCGCCACCGAGTGGCGCGCTACGAGCTTGTAGGTCTGCTATTTTTGAAAAATCAAAGAGCGACTGACATCTTTAGAATCTGATCTCAGGTCAGAATGGGTTAATCAGACCAGTGTGTGTCCAGTGGAAACCTCGTATGAATCTGGTCTCAGGTCAGAATGGGTTATGATGCCCTCAAGAGGCGTCTATTCTTGGGCTCGGTATACATGGGCTGGCGCATGCAGGGGCTGAGAGAACTCACAGCACAACAGGAAACGGGCCCTGCAGAGTCTACACACAAGAGTGTCACTATAGGTGTCACATGGACGGACCACATCAAGTTCTAGTTCAAGTTTATTGGTCATTTTAAAATACACACACACCTTATACGATGTATTCAGGGTTTTCTTTTTTGACCAAAAGGGAGTGTTTGGCAGAAGCCTCAGCTTATAGTGACAGCCCTTTTAATATTCAAAAATAACTTTAGAAAGGAAAAATAGATACAACAAAACAAATAAAAAAACAAAACAGAACCTAACAAAACAAGACAAGACAAGACAAGACAAGACAAGACAAGACAAGACAAGACAAGACAAGACAAGACAAAAACAAAACAAAAAAACAAAACAAAAACTTACAGACAAACAAAAAACGGAGAAGGACAACAGAAATAATAATAATAATAATAATAATAATAATAATGGTAATGATGAACTGTGGTCCTCTTATATGGGGACCTGCTGTATACCACCACAGGTGTTACAGACAAAGTCAGAGAGAGAGAGTAGTGTTGTGTGGCTGATGATAATTTCCATAAAATTATATTCAACCGGCAGGCTAAACATGGGAGCTCAAAAACAAACTGTATATGACGCGCAGTAGAACAATGATAAAATGATTCATATATCCAAACGAGCTCAAAGTTTAAAATGTTCATATAGTTCATTCAATTCAATTCAATTCATTCAATTCAATATATATATATATATAAGCAAAAATATGTGCAAATAATCTAACAAAAAACAGTGAGCAAACAAAACGTGAATGAATCAAACTATCAGATAAAGTGCATGTGCGGTCAACAAAATCTATATCGCTCCCAGCTCACCCTGCCTCCAAGTTCAAACAGCCTTAAAGAGTGAGCTGGTACAGACACCCGTATTTGTCAACTATATACCGGTGGCCGCACCCACAGAATCCCACCAATAATGGAGCGTCAATGCAGTGCCCACACCCGTCACCAACCAAGTGAAAATGACTAGAACTAAGCACTCTTTGGCTCCTAAACAAGTAGGATGAGGCTGACAAGCAAACTGACACTGTGGAGGCCAATCCATACAAGACATAAAGCCAGGAAAGGCAAGAAGCGTGCCACCTACACATAGGTGCACTGCGAGTCTGCGACCGACAGCTTGTGGCTACCAACACTGTAGAGCTCAAAGTCCTGATGCCTATAGGAGTGTGGAGGGCAGTAATTCGGGATTCCCAGAGTTTGTGTTGGCTATATAGACCGCACTATCGCGTCGCATCGCATTATGATGCCCTAAAAAATAAATGTGAAGCAGAGTGCATGCTGGTTGTTTAGATGGCATGTTAGACGGGTGGCACGCAATATATGCTGTGTGTTAGATGGGTATGGCGTGCAAAATATTATGCTGAGTGTTGGTGTTCAGAATGCAATATATGCTGTGTTAGATAGTTAGAATGCAAATGATATGCTGTGTTAGATGGTTAGAATGCAATATATGCTGTGTTAGATGGTTAGAATGCAATATATGCTGTGTTAGATGGTTAGAATGCAATATATGCTGTGTGTTAGATGGGTGGCGTATTGCAGACTACATGCTGTGTTAGATGGGTGGCGTATTGTAGACTACATGCTGTCTTAGACGGGTGGCGTATTACAGACTATATGCTGTGTTAGATGGGTGGCGTATTGTAGACTACATGCTGTGTTAGATGGGTGGCGTATTGCAGACTATACATGCTGTGTTAGATGGGTGGCGTATTGCAGACTACATGCTGTGTTAGATGGGTGGCGTATTGCAGACTACATGCTGTGTTAGACGGGTGGCGTATTGCAGACTACATGCTGTGTTAGATGGGTGGCGTATTCCAGACTGCATGCTGTGTTAGATGGGTGGCGTATTCCAGACTACATGCTGTGTTAGATGGGTGACGTATTGCAGACTACATGCTGTGTTAGATGGGTGGCGTATTCCAGACTACATGCTGTGTTAGATGGGTGGCGTATTCCAGACTACATGCTGTGTTAGATGGGTGGCGTATTCCAGACTACATGCTGTTAGATGGGTGGCGTATTGCAGACTACATGCTGTGTTTAGATGGGTGGCATATTGCAGACTACATGCTGTGTTTAGATGGGTGGCGTATTGCAGACTACATGCTGTGTTAGACGGGTGGCGTATTGCAGACTACATGCTGTGTTTAGATGGGTGGCATATTGCAGACTACATGCTGTGTTTAGATGGGTGGCGTATTGCAGACTACATGCTGTGTTAGATGGGTGGCGTATTGCAGACTACATGCTGTGTTAGATGGGTGGCGTATTGCAGACTACATGCTGTGTTAGATGGGTGCCGTATTGCAGACTACATGCTGTGTTAGATGGGTGGCGTATTGCAGACTACATGCTGTGTTAGATGGGTGGCGTATTACAGACTACATGCTGTGTTAGATGGGTGGCGTATTCCAGACTACATGCTGTGTTAGATGGGTGGCGTATTGTATAGACTACATGCTGTGTTAGATGGGTGGCGTATTGCAGACTACATGCTGTGTTAGATGGGTGGCGTATTGTAGACTACATGCTGTGTTAGACGGGTGGCGTATTGCAGACTACATGCTGTGTTAGATGGGTGGCGTATTACAGACTACATGCTGTGTTAGATGCGTGGCGTATTACAGACTACATGCTGTGTTAGACGGGTGGCGTATTGCAGACTACATGCTGTGTTAGATGGGTGGCGTATTCCAGACTACATGCTGTGTTAGACGGGTGGCGTATTGCAGACTACATGCTGTGTTAGATGGGTGGCGTATTACAGACTACATGCTGTGTTAGATGGGTGGCGTATTCCAGACTACATGCTGTGTTAGATGGGTGGCGTATTGTATAGACTACATGCTGTGTTAGATGGGTGGCCTATTCCAGACTACATGCTGTGTTAGATGGGTGGCGTATTCCAGACTACATGCTGTGTTAGACGGGTGGCGTATTGCAGACTACATGCTGTGTTAGATGGGTGGCGTATTCCAGACTACATGCTGTGTTAGACGGGTGGCGTATTCCAGACTACATGCTGTGTTAGACGGGTGGCGTATTCCAGACTACATGCTGTGTTAGACGGGTGGCGTATTCCAGACTACATGCTGTGTTAGATGGGTGGCGTATTGCAGACTACATGCTGTGTTAGATGGGTGGCGTATTGCAGACTATATGCTGTGTTAGACGGGTGGCGTATTGCAGACTACATGCTGTGTTAGATGGGTGGCGTATTCCAGACTACATGCTGTGTTAGATGGGTGGCGTATTGCAGACTACATGCTGTGTTAGATGGGTGGCGTATTGCAGACTACATGCTGTGTTAGATGGGTGGCGTATTGCAGACTACATGCTGTGTTAGATGGGTGGCGTATTGCAGACTACATGCTGTGTTAGATGGGTGGCGTATTGCAGACTATACATGCTGTGTTAGACGGGTGGCGTATTGTAGACTACATGCTGTGTTAGACGGGTGGCGTATTGCAGACTGTATACATGCTGGGTGTGCCAGCACAGGAAACAGCAATCATTCTGTGCCACCTTCTGCTGCTGGTGTGGGCAGGAAATACCACGACCTGCTGCTGATAAGGACAGGCCGCTGAGCTACACTGACACGTGGTAAACAATGCCGAACAATGAAATGCACACACATATACTCCGCGTGTGCGTGTGTGTGTGTGTGTGTGTGTGTGTGTGTGTGTGTGTGTGTGTGTGTGTGTGTGTGTGTGTATGCGTGTGTATGCGAGGGAGGGAGGGAGAGAGAGAGAGAGTAGTGAGTGAGAGAGAGAGGGGCACAGAGACACAGAGTGAAAGATTAACAGCCTGAGATTGCCTAAAGAATGTCCGAGCAGGTTCCTCCGAATGCAATGACCTGTTATGTTATGGTTTGAATGTTTGTGTGCGTATATATGAAAGGTCACATGCAGTATATGTGGCGTGTATGTGTGAGAATGTGCATGTGGTGTGTGTGCGTGTGTGTGTGTGTGCATGTGGTGTGTGTGCGTGCGTGCGTGCGTGTGCGTGCGTGCGTTCGCCGGTCTTGTTAAATAACACTGGCGTAAACCGAGTGTTGTCGAAATGACTTGTTTTCTTTGCTTAGCGAGAAGATGTCACGGCGTTTTAGAAGCTCCGTATGTGTTATCTCACTCCCCCATTCCTCTGGATCTTTCCCAGATTGAAGCGTGCGTCCATTTTCTTCTTGCTGGGGTTGTAAATCTTTTAGCGTGACAGCGAACATGCATTTCTTTCAGAGGCCCGCACGCACGCGTACAGCCGTACACTCAGCCACCACGGAAACCGCCGCATGGCTTTTTGTGAATGACTTATTTGATCATGAACAGACGTGCATAATATGTTGATATTTAAACAGACGTTATTGGCATGCATTTTAGTAAAGTTCATAGTGAAAATAGATGATCTTAGCCGATCACAGCGCCTTGCATTGTTCCATATAGGTCTGCTATGGAACAATACATTAATAAACTATCAACTAAAATAAAGTTATCTTCGCCCATGACATAGGGATGGTGGGTTAAAAGTGTAAAGGTTTTTTTTAGGGTATATAATTTGGGAAATGCATTTCTTGACATAGTTAATAATAATAATAATAATAATAATAATAATAATAATAATAAAGTTATAACTCTATATGTATAGTTATATATCTCGGGAAGAAACCACCTAACTCAAAATGTTCAGTGGTGGTGTTGTGACTTTACATAATATTGTCAATTACTTCCACGAGAGGGGGAGAGGCGGTGGAGTTAGTTGCTTTAGTTTAGCAGACAGTTTGATGGAACAATGGAGTTAAGAGGTTTTATCCGAAGCGCTTTTTTGCTACTTTCCATTGGTTCGATATTTTCGAAACAACACACAGACGGTGTTCAACAGCAAAAATCTAAAACCTCAAAAATGGAGTTAGGTGGTTGCAATGGTATATTATTAATAATTTCGTCACAAAATCCAAAATGCACCAATTGGGAAGCACTGTGCTGCAATTAGGACACCGATGCAATAAGCGATTCAAATAAAACTAGAAATGTATACAGATGTCATATAACGTTCATGCCCTTGACCTCTGAAGACGCTTCCTATGAAATGACGATTTGCCTTTCCATCTGTACATAAGATAACTGCTGACAAAGGCCACACAGGCCCGAAACGCGTTCGTTATCGTCAGAGGTAAACAAATTCATATAAAAAGGACGTAGAGAGTGCTGGCATTTTCTTCATTTCAACTTGTATAATATTCGAGCCTTGGCACCGTAGGCCTAAGGACTTTATCCTATAACCTGGAGTGCTGCGGGGTTGTCTGCTTCGGCAGTATACTTTCTTTAAGAGCATATAGACTTTGCATGATCGCGTCACACAGATATAATGCAGTCGCGGGAGCTTCAATCTGGTTTTTAGGAGCGCTATACTGCTGCTGCTCTTTTCACACACACACACACACACACACACACACACACGCGCGGAGTATATGTGTGTGCACTCTTATCCAAACAGAGCAGCTGCCAGCTTTCTCGCTGCCTGTGAGGTATTTCCTTACAGAACGCTCTCCCACCACCACCTCTCTGGAGTCACGCCGTGCTTGATTTAGGAACCTTTTAGGAAATCGGGGGCTTTGAGGCACACAACGTTCCGCTCCGATAGGAATTAGAGCGAGGCGAGCCACAGAGAGCATTTCATCTGGGGGAGCGAGTATATATCTGAAATATGATGCATCTCAGACGGAATGGTATTCCGGCTGGAAATGTGGGGGCGGCCGCCTGTGATCGGGTTTCCGCCCAGAGGTGCGGGGTTTATAACCGCTTAAGCCGTATTTTACACTTCATTGTATGACTTTGTCACATGCCAAACATAGCTGTAAACAACATCCACAGGCTCAATTATGCCACTTAGTAAAACGGTTTAATTGAACATCTTTGCCTATATTATCGACATGCCCAAAGTACAGTAGGAGACGCCAGGTGGAAAAGTGGTTTAGTAGGCCTAATGTTTGTGTACCATAGTATAACAAGTCTTGATTGATTGATTGATTGATTGATTGATTGATTGACTGACTGACTGACTGACTGACTGACTGACTGACTGACTGACTGACTGACTGACTGACTGACTGACTAATTGACCAGATCACCTAATTATATTTCTTTGTATAATCTATTCTTTTCTCTAATCATGTAAATAACTAAAAATTCTAATCATGTTCTTGTGTTTTTGTTTTGTTTTGTTTATGTTTTATATACTGCAATCATGTTTTCTGGATATTCTATATCTCATATACAATGTTTCATTTTAATGTATATAGGTAGAGGCCTCGTATAAGCCCTTTGGGCTTTTTTGCCTCAGCCTAGCACCCTACCCTTCTCATATTTATATGTTCACTGTGTTGTTTTTATACTGTGCTGAATAAATAAATACAAAAATAAATACAAATACTGACGGATGTATTTATTAGCAGTTTTGCAGAATTACAGTAGCCTACTTTTTTATTTCAAGCACAACTCCATACAAAAACTGTTAACTGTGGGACAACACCATAAAGCATTACACTTGTTTACAATAGGGTCCACCATTTTCAATTCATCAGAACATTTAGAGACGTACAAATATACACTTCTATATAGCCAAAAACAGGAATAAAAGGAGGGAAAAAGGGGGAAAGAATCATTATACAGTGAGGGGTGGAGGGGGGGGATTGAGATTTTACAGGGGCCAGGTTCGAATTGCGGCCGTCCGGTGCCCTTTGAGAGCGGTTTTGAATGAGTCAAGGGATTTGCATGTCTTAATGACTGTTGGTATAGTGCGTTCCACATTTTTGTGGCATTGGAGCAAAATTAATTTAGTCCATTGTAAGATGCCGAATCTTGGTTGCACCTGGTTTGTTAAACTCCCCCTGGTGTTGTGGGTGTGGACTTTGTTGACATTAAGGAAGTATTGGTACATGGGTATCTTGATGGTGTATAAGAATCTTGTGGAACAGACCCATTGCAAGATGCTGTACTCTGTCGTCGACCCTAAACCATTCCAGCCTGTCAAAGTGGGCAGGGGTGAGGCCAAGTAGGAGCCTGACCAGTTTGTTTTGGGAAGTCCTGGAGCCTTGTTTTAAGGGCATTTGAGGTGCTGTGGGTACCAAGAGGTGCAGGCATAGTCGAAGAAACCTTGTATACGAGGGCTCAGTTTATGGTCTTCAAGGTGTTTTTGTTAACCATTGAGGAGATCCTGTATAGGAATCATGTTCTTTGGTTGACCTTTTTGATTACGCTGATTTTATCCCTGGAAAGATTAGCCTCCAGGATGGAACCTTATAGGTAGGTAATTTCATCTTTTCGTGTGATAATATTCACCCACTCTAAACCAAGAAGCCATCTGCCTTGCTGAGAACGGTTTGATCCAAAGAGAATGGATTCAGTTTGTCCCAGGTGTAAAGATACTGTAGTTTTGTTCTCAGCGGAGCCAGGTGCAGATTCTACCGAGTTCAGAGCTGAGGGCCTTTTCAACCTGCAGTTTGTTCCTGTCCGAGACCAGCAGTGCCGATCGAGGTCATCTGGGAACAGGAACACAAGCTGACGTCATGTCGTTTACATATACTGTATTAGGAACAGTACAGGCCCTAGTATGCTTACTTGTGGAACGCCACAGCTCATTGGGAGCCGGGCGGGGGAGTGTTCCGTTCACCTCCCCCATCTGTTCTCTCCGCTCCAGGTATAGGATTGCATCTTATACCTGAAACTAGACACATACACCTTTCTCTTATGTGGGGTCCAGTTCCCATGCGTCGTTCCACGGTAGCCGTGCACATGTCTGTGAAAAGACAGATCATCACATTACAGACGTCGGGTTCATATAACTGTCAAGGGTGCTAAACTTTGACCCCTTTGACCCCTGCCGCAGCGGAGATTTTGTATTATTATTTCCGCTAATAACACAGACAGTGGTACGATTTCACAGCACATGATTCACTCAGCATCTTGTTGCAACATTTCAGCACATTTACCTTGCAAACGTCATCTCTGTAATTGAATTAGTTCATCGTGAATCCATCAGCCCCCCATTATGCAACTTGTTTGAATTCTTCAGGCAGAACATCTGACTGACACCTATACCGTAGGCGTAGACTATACTTTAGCAGGTCAACTCGACACACTGGACCATATAGCATCCAAGGTCGGGGTGGCAGTGGCTCAGGGGCAGAGTGGCTGGATGGCCACTGCAAGGTCGCCTGTTCGAACACGGGCTATCCCCCAGAGTTAGTGTCGAAGTGTCCTTGAGCAAGACACTGAACCCCAAATTGCTCCTGATGTGCAGGTTGTGTTAAGCGGCAGCAGAGTGATGAACCCAAAATGCAGAGTCACAGGAACGGTGTCTAATTCAAAGTATTTAATAAATCAAAATATCTTACAATGAAGATGAAACTCTGGAATCCAGGCATAAATCTTACAACAGTAGATTTCAGGAAAACAGGACAAAAACTCACACTAGAGCAGCACGTAGGAATCAAATCAGAAAATGTCCAAACTGTCAAAAACCAGGAACAACAGGAAAACCAGGAACATGCATCTGCTACAACAAATAATGAACTGAATGTTTGTCATGAGTCCAGTCTTATAGGGGGAAGGTTGATTGAGGAATTGTTCACAGGTGGAATGACGAGGGAGTTAGAAGCAGGTGAGTGAATGGGATGGAAATGAGGGAGTGGCCAGGGAGGTGACATGGTCTGTGGAGTGACAGATCATGACAGGTTGATGCCTTGCATGGTTTCCGCCGCCATCGGTGTATGAATGTGTGTGTGAATGGGTGAATTGATGCACAATCTATACGCAAAGCGCCTTGGATAAAGGCGCTATATAAACGCACCATTTACCATTTTATTTACCAAGGTCGGTCATTCCTGTTGTTTCAAGCTATGAGTGACACAGACACAGGGCAGCCCTATATACCGTCAGCTCGCCCCTGCCAATGGGGGAGGGGGCTCGTGTCCGCTCGAGGAGTCCAAGGGTGCTATTTAAGTGCTTTGACTTTCTCAGGAGTGCCCGAGCGATCTTCTTGAACCCGCTAGCATCACATTGTTACGGCGTCGTCACACATCAGCCGACCACCATCGCGTGCACGCGCAATACGCGCACGCACACACTGTCAGTTGTTGACGAGCAGAAACACAGCTGCTCTGTTCATTCTGCCTCAAGCCATTTCCTATGCCCCCCACCCTCCTCCTGACCGTTCTCATGAACTTTTACCGAGGAGAAGTTTATTTTAATTCAATTTAATTTAATTTGAAAGGATCTGCGGGACTTTCAAGATGCAATCCCGGAAATCTATTTGAATGAATAAAAGGTTATTGTAATCCACCTAACCTATGCCACATCTTTCTGCAGTGGGTGCAGAGGCGGTGTCCCTTATTTGCTTCCAATGACAAAATGTGGACCCTGACAACTATGAGTACTGCCTGAAGTTCATAAGCACAATATTTCCCCCCAGGCCAAGCGAGGATCCCTGCTTGTCAGAGCGCATGGAAGGATTCGAGTGAAAATAGGCCCTGTGCACAAAACCCTTAAGCGTTTTTAACCCTTTAACACCCAGCGTTGCAATACTACAACATATTTAAATTAATGCATTTTTTTTTTTTTATGTTCTTTTTTCACCTAAACGTCATCATTGATGTTCATTGCAATGTCATTGGTCATGATATTTGCATATAAAAGAAAATCTCTGGACTCTGCAATTTTGAAAAATATTTTCAAAATTATTGTGAAATATATCCCCCAAATGTAAATTATTAATTTATTATTATTATTTTAATAATTATTATAAATGTGCATATACATTTTTTTTTTTTTTTTTACATAGTTTCCTCTGATAAGTCCTAGTAGTAAAAAGTAGTAGTAAGGTTGAAATCTGTTTTTTTGCAAGTAGAAATGAATCCGGGTTTTACACAGGTTCAGCACAGGTTTTTCAACTGGCCCTATAGCAGCCTAACGTGCTGGATGCAGCTCAAAGTGAACTTTACTCAGGTATCCACTATCTCTAGGTTGTCGCTGTCCGACCTTCATAGCCTGTGTCATTAACCCATTCTGACCTGAGATCAGATTCATACAAGGTTTCCACTGGACAGACACTGGTCTGATTAACCCATTCTGACCTGAGATCAGTTTCTAAAACCCTTGGCTGTCGTTCTTCGATTTTTCAAAAATAGCAGACCTACAAGCTCGTAGCGCACTTGTAGATCTGCTATTTTTAAATAGCTAAAGCATAACATGATGCCAACACCAAAATGGGTTCCCGTTCAGAATGGGTTAAAGAAAACTGGCGACAATCGGCAATCGAAAATCGCCTAAAAAGTGGCCGCTTTGAAGATCTTTTGGCCATTATCTCTGGAACGGAAAGTCCAATCTGCTCAGTTCGAAGCTTGTTGGAAGCGTGACTTAATTGGAGGACATTCTGAATCCAATCCTTTGTGCACGCGCACACTTGGCAGCAAGCCACGATTCGTCGTAACGCGTCAGAGTGGTAAGAAGTTTGATCTCTCATGCGAGGAGTCGATGCCGCGGTTCAAATCCGGGGCATGACATAAAAGTTTGCAGCTTTAAAAAAAAAGCTACATCTTATGTTGAGTTTTAAAACATTCATATAGGAGCAGGTGGGCAGCCCCCCCCCCCCCGAGCTATAATAGATTTAGAGTTTTTCCCCAAAATGTACTTTCGGTGAACCGAGATGAAACTTTCAGTGGGAGTGTGTGGAATAGGGCAACCGCGGTTATAGTGTGTGATCCGTTCAGCCAGCCTCTGTTTATCCTGGCATTGTGTGTTCAGCATAAAAAACCAAGCGTTCTCAACGCGGCACGGCCCAGTTTCTCGTGGACTGTGCTGGCCCTGAAGAGACTATAGCGTCCTGAACATCTGTGGAGGAAACGCTATGCAACGCTGCAGTGTTTATTTCCAGTGCAGGGGTTGGCACGCCCCCCCCCCTCCCCCCCATCCATGGGCCAACCTCATTAACCCATTCTGACCCGGGAACAAATGTCTTCTAAATCCCATGACTGTTTTCTTGAAAAAGCCGTTTTTCATGTCAGTCGTCCTCAAACACTTTCATCTCACTTTTCACGATTCTTCAAAAAAATAGCAGACCTATACAAGCTTGTAGTTTGTATAGCTATGAGTTTGTAGATCTGCTATTTTCTCAATAGCTAAAGCAAAGCAGTGGTTCCCGGCCCAAAATGGGTTAAAAAAATAATATATACGGCTCAACTTCTGGAACCATGGCTGGCAGGGGCTGAGCTCTTTTGTTTTGTGTGCAACAACCGCTGGGCTCTGTGAATTTCCTTTTCCCCCCCGCTGTGTGTGTGTGAGTGACGATGACCTCAGTGTTTGTTACTATGTGCGGCATGCACAGTATAACTTGTCACCGCCTGTGACAAGTGCACGGTGTATAAGAACAAGGTGAACGTATCCCTTCTGATAAGCGAGAAGAGGGAAGGAATTCAGGGAGGTATATAGGGTGTGCATGCAGGTGGACATACCGGGCCTGTGTGTGTGTGTGTGTGTGTGCGAGCGTGTGCACACTAACGTAGCCTGTATGTAAACCTACAATGTATGCATGGCACGCATGCGTGCAAATTACATGGGAGTCTATATGCATGACTGTTGCTGCCCATCTGGCGATAATCTGATCCGAGGTCAGTATAGTGGAACAATGATAGTGTGTGTGTGCGTGTGTGTGTGTGTGCGTGTGTGTGTGTGTGTGTGTGTGTGTGTGTGTGTGTGTGTGTGTGTGTGTGTGTGTGTGTGTGTGTGTGTGTGTGTGTGTGTGTGTGTGTGTGTGTGTGTGTGTGTGTGTGTGTGTGTCCGTGCGTGCGTGCGTGCGTGCGCGGATTGTTTCATTGTATTCGTAGGGGAAACAGCCAGTGCTGTTCAGTGGAAAGAGAGCGGTCACCCGAAATTGGCCACAAAATTGCAGCTCACTTGCACAGGCCACTCATTCTCCAAAATAGAAGCATTGTTGTGTTTTCGGGGGCGGCCGCACATGTGAGAAAAGGATGATGATCGGAAAAGAATGCAAACTATGTAGAGATATAATAGCTTATTATATGTGACCAGGAATTATAATTCCCTCTCCAGGAGCCTGCAGGCTTGCGGCTGTCCTCTCGTCTCTCATAAGACATGAGAGGACTTCCACTACTATAGGAACTATATCTAGGACTATACTAGGAAAATCAGCAAAGGCTGATTTTGTCTCAACGGTTTTGGCATCTCTTAATGCTGTGTGTGTGGGAGTGCAGGGGCGGGTGTCGAAGTGTCCTTGAGCAAGACTCTGAACACCCTAATGTGCAAGGTTGGTTGGTGCCTTGCATGGTTTCCGCCGCCATATTGTATATATGAATGGGTGAACGTAATGCACAAGCTATGGAAAAACATCGATTTGGAAAAAAATATGGCCCTCGAGGAAAATTAATTGGGGAACCCTGCTATAGGCCTACAGTATAATAAGACTGAAAGTCCTTTGGAAAGTTGTGCAGGAGTTGTGTACATGCTGTAAAATAGGGTTCCGCACCCACCCGTGTACAGTATCTCTCTCATTTCAGCCCTTTATCCCTGCATGGCTGCATGGAGCCTCCAACTCTGATCTGGAGACAGATGCTACAGTATAACGTCTTCAGATATTTACCCTCCTCTCTTATCTTAGTTCTGTGTGTGCGTCCAGATGTTCCGACCACAGTATACTAGTACGCTTCCAGCTGTATATAAGCCTGCAGTCCCATATTTCTCCTCTCTCTCTCTCTCTCTCTCTTCATTTCTCTCGCTGCGTTCCTCCACACACACTCCCCCCCTTGGCTGCGGTAATAATATATCCTTCTCCTCGGGTCTCGGGACGGTTCCCCCGTCTCTCGTTTCATTCCTCTCCTTGGCTTTTTTCACGGAAAAGGGCCTGCGTGCGTGTGGTGAGGAATGTCCTATAATATAGCTGGCCGTCTGCGGAACGTACGTCGCTCGGGCCCACAGCATAACACAAGCAGACCCATTCTCCTTTATTTTGCGCGCGCGCCGCGCGGCGGGGCCTGCTTGGCACTCGCACCGCACATCTCAATCTCTCTCTCCCCGCCCGCCACTGTGTATACACTTGTTGTCCCAGACTGCTGCCATGGCAATGGGGCTCTCTGTTCACACAGCAGGCCCCGGCCGGGGCTTTTTTTCTTCGTTGTGGCATCTGGAGAGAGACGCAAGGCAGAGGCAGGCAGGCAGACAGATGGACAGAGGGGAAGCAGTGCAAAGATGCCAGGACAGCTCCTATAAAGCAGTCATTTGGGGGAGTGCAAAATCCCCGAGCCAACAATGACAGAGAGAGAGAGAGAGAGGGCCGGCCCGGCCGGCCGGCCGGGTTGCCGGGCTGTTGGTCTTGGCCTTGACGTATGTCCTCCATGTCGGGCTTTCAGCTATGATCATTAGCCATTTGCTATAATATGAGCTTGAACAGGGGGGGGGGGCATGCTATAATAGGGCCAGCTCTGCGTATACATATAGCAGAAAACAGGCCGAGATGGATTCTTATACCGTACGGTTAACGAGAGAGAGTCTGATCTCAGCACACACACATGCAGCGCGCTTTTATGAAATATTTCACGTTTGTATAATTGAGCTGCGGCTCAAAGACGACCCCGCAGTCTGCGGCCGCTGCATGCGTGGGTTATGCCGTTTTTCCCACAACACAGCTGTACATTATTGATAGTTAAGGTTTAAGGAACCCTTTAACATGGGTTCAAGTAGACACGCACGCACGCACGCACAGACCCTTACAGGGCCCATTAATATATTTATGCATTTTAGGGCTGGGACTCGATTCAACGTTTTTGTGTCCAAATATTTTTTTTAAATGCGGAAAGCAGATCCTTACTTAACTCAAAGATCATACTGCATCCGTATACCCGCTCAGCTAAATTAACCCATTTTGTGCGGGTAGCCTATATACCCCTTTTTGTGTTAGCATTATGTTATGCTTTAATAGCTATTGAAAAATAGCAGATCTACAAGCTCATATAGCGCACACACCCGAGTGGCACGCTACGTATACGAGCTTGCAGGTCTGCTATTTATTTTCAATCGAAGAACGACTGACATGGAAACATATAGCTTTTTAAAAAAACTGTCAGTATGGAGAAGACTTTTTTTTTTATTTATCTGATCTCAGGTCAGGAGGATGGGTTAACATTGAGGAATTGACCGCGTGGTGCATGTTCCAGTGGAAACCCATTAGCGGTGCTTCCTGTGCCGACTGGCTGTACAGTGGGAGTGAGTTTACTGTACGTGGGGGAGTAATTAACCCTCGCCATCCCAGCCTCGATCAGGTCTGACCTGGCATGGCAGGCTATGTTGCTCTATAAGCATGGCGGGTGGTGTCACTGCTCTGCCAAAAGGCAGAGAGCCCAGTGGTCAGGCACTAACATGCTTATACACATGCCGTAGTACGTCCATGCTTCTATACATATATACACCGCACTTGCATGCACAATTTTCAAAAAGATCACAAGGAATTGAAGAAAGCAAGCAAGACACAAAATATATGCACGCACGCACGCACGCACGCACGCACGCACGCACGCACGCACGCACGCACGCACACACACACACACACACACACACAGTGTTGGGGAGTATTAAGCTACATGTAGCTGAGCTACGTAGCTTAGCTACATTTTGCTGTAGCTTGTGGTAGCTTAGCTACATTCATATTGGTGTACCTCGTCAAGTAGCTCAGCTACTTTTTGGGTCATTTTTGGTAGCTTAGCTACTCAAGTTACAAGCTACAATTTTGGGCAATAACATGAAATAAATATATTCATTTTGACCATTGGTTGCTGTGTTAATTCTTGTACTAGAACCCCCTTTGAAAAATCAAGGACTGTTCCTTTTTCTGATTGCTTTGAGGGCATGTCAGCTCCTGACAAGCCAACAGCTGCCTCTAATTGTTTTATCCTTTCTTTAATGGGGGAAAATCTGTCTAGAACAGGGGTCTTCAAATGTTGACGATCAAATGTCATCATGTAACAGTTGTTTAGTTATAATGTAGGTGTAGTTATCTCATTATACAAGGGTCTCTTTTTTTTACAGTTAAGATGTGTTAACATTGACGATCAAATGCCATGTATAACACACAGTATCCTCAACAGATCCTCTTTTATTTGTGTAAGTCTCTAAGTCTTTTTTATTATTTTTTATTTTTTTAAACAAAACCGTTGAGAGGCATATTTCAGCTGGCATCGTGGCATGTGACTTTTTTGTAGGTTATTATATTTTGTTTCATATGCACCGCATGTACATTCTCAATTTAACACTGAAAAATAAAAAGTAGCTGAGCTACTTTTTCCATGTAGCTGTAGCTTTACAAGCTACATTTCTCCAGGGGTAGCTATGTAGCTTGATCAAGCTACTGCCATGGTGAGCTACTTGTAGCTTTACAAGCTACGCTTTCAAAGTAACTTCCCCAACACTGCACACACACACACACACACACACACACACACACACACACACACACACACACACACACACACACACACAGCATAATATAGCAACATGTGGGAGTATTTAGTTGTGGGCTTGTGGCTCCATTTGTATCCTGGTCCCAGGCTCACCTTTGGAGTTCAACAGAGGGTTGTCTTGCCTCAGCCATGCTGCTGTGTGTAATGTACCAGAACCCGACGCTGCCTGCCTGCATGGTCTGCTCAATGGAGGAAGCATAGTCTGGAGCATATGGAGAGAGAGGGGGGGAGAGAGAGAGAGAGAGAGAGAGAGAGAGAGAGAGAGAGAGAGAGGGGGAGAGAGAGATTTATTAATACAGTTCAACAATGGGTATGTGCATAATATTATGTAGTCACCTCAGCCAAACAGAACCCCCAATTCTCAGACACACCCAGACGAGAACATATAATGAATGAATATGTATTCCTTTGAGTATAATATAGTTATATGTTTATATATTCTTATAATGCACGTTACACGTCAGATGATATTATAGCAATGGGGTGAAACTGCTGAGGCAGAGATATATGCGGTTAGGTGTATAGCGCAAGTCAGGCTGTGTATGGGCTGTATGGTGTATACCTTTATCCAGCTAAGCCAAATGGCGTCTGCATGCATGATGACGTTCGGGACTATATAGGCCAGATCACAGCCCATTATGGGGATGATCTTCTTTACGTCATTTCCAGGACGTCTTCACCAGTTAAAAGAAGCTTATTCTGCGGGCTAGATCTGACTGTAGTTATATGAGTCGATCTGGCCTCGATCAGATCGAGTCTCATCCGGGAACGTTCGTCTATAGTGGGCGGAATTTGTGTCGGTTGAAATCGGGTGATATTTTCTGGGCCAGATCTGACTGGTCTTGGTTTGCCTTGATTTGGCCCCAATAGAGACGTCGCTAATTCGTCCAGGTCCTGACCGCATGCTTGCTGGGATATTGTACAGTACATTCCGCAATACCCAATCTTTCCGCCGAATGTTTGCCTATTTTCACGTATTATGCCGTGCCCAGAATATAGGGAAGCTAAGATTCATGTGGTTAATGAAGATAAGGGTCTCTTGAATGCACTCTGAGTGCATATACACATAAATACCGGGCAGACAGTAATGCGAGTGAGTGCCGAGGAAAGAACTTGGACGGACGTCAATTTGTTTTGACTGCTTCCATTAAACCTTTGACTCATCACGCCATGTGTGTGTGACTGTGTGGGGCTTTTTTTCTCGCGGGCAAAGTTTCCACGATACCCGAGTCCACCTCCCATTGTTATTGCTACCGCGTGCAGGGCTGCGTGGCAGCAGTCTTTCAATGTGCTCTCATAACACAGTGCTTGACGAGGGGGCTGAGAAATGAACTAACGACAGGCTGCGCTGTTACAGCTGTTGAAAGCGGAGGGAAACTTGGGGAAAGCCATATTACGCAGTGAGGCTATACTATTGGTGTTGTAATACACACTGGCTTTTCAGTTTTCATTTCGTTTCGGTCACATTTTAGTCACCTGGAATGTTTTAGTGTTAGTCTTGTTTTGCTCGAATAAATGTCGTACGATTTTTTTGTTGACAAAATCTATACAGGTGATTTAGTCGACTGAAATGCATTTTGGCTGGCCATTTCCAGACCCCCAGGAAGGGCCCCAGGGGCCCAGGGGGCCGGGCCGGTTCCGGTGTGCCGCCCGCGTCCGAAACTGGTTGAGAAATGACAGAGTTACCGTGTGGCGGTCCCTCTATACTGTACTGTACTGTACTGTACTGTACTGTACTTTCACTGTACTGTACTGGCACACCCGAAATCATCATAGTTAATACGTGCGTGTGTGTTTGTGTGTGTGTGTGTGTAGGTTGCGCACAGGTGGTGAAAAACAACCATGCTGTTTTCGTGCTCATACCCAGACACCCAGCCACCCAGCCACCCACTCACACACACACACACACACACACACACACACACACACACACACACACACACACACACACACACACACACACACACACACACACATAGCTCTGTAAGGGAGTGGTTGCACCACTCAATTATTTATTGTAAAGTTTGTTGTCATGATTAAAAATGTATATGGGGAAAAAATGCACGAGGAATTATTTCCTGTGCCTGTCGTTAATTGTCATGAAAGGGGGCCGGGACTGCGACGCTCTATAAGCCTATAACATAAGAACCTTAGTTGCATAAGGAGAAGAGACTGGAGCAGCACGGACATTTAGAGCCTTTTATTTAGGTGCCGAGTATACAAAAGACTATAACGTTTCGACCTTGCGGTCTTCATCAGAGTCATAAGAACCTTATAGTTCTTAGAACCATCCCATGGGTCATGGTGCTCATCAAGTGGGATTCAGCACACCTGGGTGTGCTGAATCCCACGTGATCATACAAAAGGTGTGGCCAATCGTTTGTTATTAGCATATAGTTACCACCCCCTAAATGCAAGACGCAAGAGCCCGTCAAAAAAGGAAAGGAAAAAAATAACTTCAGCACTATGTTGGTTACATTTAAACAAAGTGAAAATATTTGATTTGTTATTATTATAATTTATTTTCATTCTTATTCTTATTTAATGAAACCGCAATGCATTTATTCATTGCTTTCCTGCAGCACACCACTTACATTCTGCTTTCCCTTAGGATTGTAGACACAACACACAATTAAGAATTACTATTTGACCACATGGGAAATAAGTGTCATTGTGTGTTGACGTGTATTGTGCTATTTGCTCACATATCTTTTTACCAAAATCAAATCAGATCAAAATTATACCCCTTACATTTTATAAAAGCTGACTTTTCTGCTGACACAACAACAACAAGTCATTATTTTTATTACACACACACACACACACACACACACGCACACGCACACGCACACGCACACGCACACGCACACGCACACGCACACGCACACGCACACGCACACACACAGAGCCAGGCCAGCAGGCCGGTTGGGTCGAGTCACGTGTGGCGGGGATGAGGTTTTCTTAGGGGCCCCAGAGTAGTGAGAATTTTTAGTGTTTTGACCACACACACACACACACACACACACACACACGCGCACGCACACACACACACACACACACACACACACACACACACACACACACACACACACACACACACACACACACACACACACACACACACACACAAATCTACAGCATGCAAGGGGGGGGGGGGTGACAGGTTATGTGTGAGAGGACCTCTGTCTCACCACCTGCATGCCGTTAGCGTATAGGTCGCGTCATGTCAAAAATGATAACGAGCTGTATAGGCCTCCCTCGGTATACCTCCCAGGGTCTGATGTATATTGCCTGATGGTGAATGGACTGCATTTATATTAGTGTTGATTTTGTCGACCAATACTACTACAGACGACTATACCGTCGACTGTACCTTTTTTCACAGACGAAAACTAAATGGAAACTAAATGAAAAGTAAGCTGTGACGACGAAAACTATAGAGACTAAATATATTGACAATTTCATCAACACATTCGAACTATAGACTAA
The DNA here is from genome assembly GCF_963924005.1 of Protomyctophum bolini. NCBI lineage: Eukaryota > Metazoa > Chordata > Actinopteri > Myctophiformes > Myctophidae > Protomyctophum > Protomyctophum bolini. The sequence goes on from NC_137878.1 coordinate 6,899,101, forward strand.
CATGTTAGGAAGGGACTCGTGGACAAGAGATCTAGTATAAGTAAAAGAACAAGTCATTTTACACTTGGTTGCACGCTGAAAATAGCAGATCTACAAGCTCACAACGCGTCGCGCTGCAATGGGTTGTGAGCTTGTAGGTCAGGTATCTTCAGCAAGTGTAAAATCAGCCATTATACGACGTCATCAAAGCCCGCCGAAACACTTTAAAATCAACTGTAGATTTAGTCGACTAAAATCGTGTGATAATTCTATCAACACCGTTTACAAGGTTTACACACATTCACACACCGACGACGGAGGAAAACACGCGAGGCACCAACCTGCTCATCTGGAGCAGTCTGGGTGTCTTGCTCACGGACACTTCGATTCAGTTCGATATACTTGGCAAAGAATGGAATGGAACCTGGAAACTTCAGACTATAGATGGCTGCAGCTCTACGTCCCTCACTCACGGGGCCTGGAGTGGGGCTCATAACATACGGGGCTGAGGTGTTCTACACAGAGCTTGGCGGGGCCTATACCGAGCTTTGTGGGGGTGTGGTGGTTCTCTGTAAGAATTGAGGCCTGCAGGTCTAACAGTCTGATGGGGCTTAGAGCCCATGATGGCAGCCCATAGACTTAGAGGACCTGACGAGGCTTCAGAAGACCTGATGAGGCCTGACAGGGTCCAGACCAGTGGAAGTATTCATGAATCTCTAATCTTGCTCTATATCATTCCAGTCCTGCCTATATAATACTCGTTCTGTCTCTGTGTCTCATTCCGTTCCCTCATTACATCCCGACTCTCTTCTATTTCTGGAACTGTTTGACCGTTCGTGTTTCACATCTCTCCATCTCTCCTATGGTCTCTCCCTCAGTACCTGCACCTCCTCTCCCCCCCCCCCCCCCCGCCCCCTCTCTCTTTCTTTGAGCGCCAAGCTGCCCGTTGTGGGTTTCCTCTAATGTCGCGCGTATTATACCCCCTCTCTCTTCATGTGCTGTCCTCCTCCTCCTCTCTCCTGCCCTCTGTCAGTGTCTGCAGTGCAGGAGGTGGTTTACAGAGTCTTCAGTGGGAACCCGGGGGGCACTTTAGAGCTGTTTATCTCAACTGCCATCTAATGGATGGTGCGTGTGATATATCAGCCTATATAGAGAGGTCTGCGGTCGTCCCCCCTCCTGTGAATTACAGACGGTTCACACAGGGGAGATAGAGAGAGAGAGAGAGAGAGAGAGAGAGAGGTAGTTATTCACTTCATCCGGTGGGGCAGCCCGCAGAGATATATACACACGCATTACACATTTACCACCGATATACACAAGCTGTTTCATCCGTCCATCTTCAACCGCTTATCCATAGTTGGGTCGCAGGTCAAAAGCTGTTTACATCTTTTTTTTTATTTTAGCCACACAAAATATATTTTAAAAACCTATACAGCATGACATAGAAGGCTATATATGTATTTTTAATGTAATGTAATGTATACATCAGACAAGGAAATGGTGCTGAGATATTGTACTTGAAATATTGAAATATTATACTACTTCTGATATGACTTAATGGTCCAGAACCGTTAATTACATTTGATCACATTCTTTCTGCGAAAGTTGCCAATGTTTCACAACCACTGCCTCAATCATTCTGCAGTATTTCGTTAAAAAAAAAATCTAGAATTTCAGGGTTTGGGGATAGTTTCTTTAACAATGCAGGAAGCTTAAGTCTGGAATCACTGTTTTAATGTAGCTGTACGATGTTATTCTACTCACTATGTTACTATTTTTCTTTTTTACTTGGGTAGAAGTACAAGCATATACCGTACAATGTTATAACGAATACTAAAAAAGCTATCCCCCAAAAGCTATTTAAAGCAATCCCCAGGACTAACCAGAGGGCTGTCACACGCATGCTCACACGCACACCCACGCACTCGCACGCACGCACGCACGCACGCACCTATTTGTACTGTCATTATTTCCATAATTGGAATGAGCCTACATGAGATTGCTAGGTTTGTTGTGTGAGGTCTCATGTGTGCTATAACGTGTTGGCTGCCTGGTACGTGTCGCGTCTCCCAGCCAGAGCCCCGCATGGTATCAAGTGCCAGATGATATTGGCATCAACTCCCTCCATGCTATTACTGGGTCCAAATCACACACAATCATGCAGCTGGGCATGAATGAATGGTTTGAGAGCACGTTTGAGCACGCGGCGCAAGTGTGCTCTTAACTCGGTTAATGAGGGCCGAGCCTGAAGTATTACACGGTTGAGGTTGATAACGACACGATATGATTCCTCCGCTGTAATAAGCTTAACAATAACTTGCAGTTATAGGCTGTTTTGACCGCGACGGATTAAGCGTGGCTTCCACTAGTATACGGAAGTGCTATTTCACCGTGGCATGGGTGAGTTCGGGTTTGATATTATTTACCATTCTGTCCGAATCGTGGCTACAACTCGGAACGGGGATATATGCGACGGCTCTAGTCGAACTTCGCAACGCTCGACATGGCAACCCGCGGTGCTCGGTGGGGTCTCCCGTGGCTCAAGTTCGGTATATGGCGCCCCCTCCGCCGTTGTCTCTTATGGGGAGGGTTTCAGTGTCATATCATAATAATGCACAGATTTTTGGTGTTTTCTAGACGTGTATGTACGGAATTTAGTTTTAGTCATATTTTAGTCATCTGAAATGCTAGTTTTAGTCGACTAAATAATGTCATGCAATTTTAGTCGACTAAAGTTGTTTTTTGGCGACAAAAAAAAAGCATTTTTGCAGGCCTCGATGCCGTCGTAATGGCAGATGTTACGCTGCGACGCGTTGTGTGCTTGTAGATCTGCTATTTTCAGCATGCAAGCAAGTGTGAAATGATGGGTGTCTTTTACTTATATACTGGATCTACATCTCTTGTCCTCTTGTTTTTATTTGTCGACTTAGTTTTAGTCATCATAGCTTAGATTTAATTTAGTTATAGTCTCCGTCAGTGATAAAAGGTAGTCGATGAACATTTTTCGTCATAGTTTTAGTCGACAAAATTGACACTGCGGTGAATGTAATTTAATGTATTTTTTCTCTCAACTATATATATAGGGATAACCACATGAACCCAACATAACATCCCTACTCTGGGCATGTCATAATATTTTAGTCAAATATTCAGCAAAACATAAAATGGTAAATTTATATAGCGCCTTTATCCAAAGCATTACATTCACCCATTCACACACACATTCGTACACCGATGACAGGAGGATACCATGCAAGGCCCCAACCTGCACATCGGGAGCAATTAGGGGTTCAGTGTCTTGCTCATGGACACTTCGACACTAACTCTGGGGCAGCCTGGGTTCGAACTGGCAACCTTGCGGTTGACAAGCGGCCACTCTATCCCTGAGCCACCGCTCAGTTAATTTCAATTCAGTTCGCTCCTATGCCACTATAACGCCCTATACCAACAGCCATTAAGACATGTGAATCCCTCGACTCCTTCAACACCACTCTCACAGAGCAACCTACACGGACGGCTGCGACTCGAAACTCATGGCCCCTATAAATTAAGTCTGAGCCCGGCCCCCACATCACATCCTCCATTATCACCTATTGTCACTGCGTCCATTGAGACAACTATAGGTCCCTTGGCAGTTGGCACATGGCTGCTGGCTTGCACAGACACCTGGGGTGTATATAGCGCCAATATGAGCGCGCCCTCCCCGGGGATCGCTGTGGACTCCATTGTTCCGCCTAATGTCATTGTGAACTTCAATGGGCCTGGCGCAGCTCCCAATTCCTGCGATATACAATGCCGGTGATTCATCACTGGAATATTGAAGCTGCAGCTATACTGGCTAATTGAAGCACGCGGGAGGGTGTCACGTGACTGGCTCTATACACCAGGGGTGGGCAACTGGCGGCCCGGGGGCCACAGGCGGCCCCCCGGCCGCCTTCACTCAATGCGGCCCGCAGGTTAATGGTATTGATCTCAGCTGTTGCAATTCCAAACATGCAAACATGACCTGCTTTAATTATACTTAATGACTAGTATTAAATGACTATAGTAGGCTACTTAATGACTATAATATTAGTAGTATTGTATTTTTGTGTACAATTTGTATTTAGTTCATAAAGTTATCATAACTAAAACTAAATCCATTTGAAAATCAATGAAAAGGTTACTTTTCAGGATTCTAATTTATTTTAAAAAGCAAAAATAAAATCAGTATTTAAATTCAAATAAAGCAAAAATAGCCGATCGGCTATTTTTTGCTAAGACAGTAATATGCTATGCAGCCCTCTGGAGTGAGTGTGGAAATGTAGTGGCCCACCCCTGCTCTACACTCTGCGCCAAGGCGGAACGCCGTTTGTTTCTATATTGTGGACGCGGGAGGGGCGAGGCAGCCATGATCTTCATTTGTTCTCCTGTCACCTTTGGCCACAACAACGCCACGTTCACACAGCGGTGTTTATAAATACGAGACTGCAGGGCCTTTGTGTTTGATTCTGCTTCTACGGCGTGAGCAGTTGAGAACGGCAGTGGTGGGAAAAGTAGGCTGGCTATACTCGAGTGTTTTACTTGATCCTGTTCTGTTCTTTGACTACATAGAAGTGTCTATTTGCACGTCTCTTAATGTTTTGATGAATTGAACATGGTGGACCCTCTTGTAAACAAGTGTAATGCTTAATTGGGGTCGTCCACTCACAGTTAACAGTCTTGTTCTGTAATGTTCTGTAATTCTGCAAACTGTTAATAAATATTTCAATCAATCAATCCTAAGTAAGTTTAGAGAACAAACTTGATTTTCTCCTGATTTGTCTCTCATTTTAGTGTCAGACGATGGGGTCCCATAGGAGGCCATTGCTATTATGTTTCAACAGTTTAAATTGAAACGGGCTTCCGCCCTCAGGGGGGGCCTCCAAGCTCTGACTGATCGTCAGGCGTCAGTCAACCCCTCGCCACCATTGGACCTCTCTCTCTCTCTCTCTCTCTCTCTCTCTCTCTCTCTCTCTCTCTCTCTCTCGCTGCCCTGCTCTCTCCCACGATGTTAAGTTACACCTATTTCCTGTCAATAATCTGCGGGTAAAATGTGCGGCATTATTGGGTGGTAAAGGGGAGACACTTTTTTTGCGAAGGGACGACAGGATGGGAAGTGTTGTTGGCGGCGTGATTGTGGAGAGTAATGGGTGTGTGCGATGTTGAACAGTCAAAACTATTTGTATCACTGTATCTGTTTGTTTTTTTTATGTTTCTTTGTGGCTTTCGCCTTTATTTTATATTTTTGTATGGAGGGACAGACAGTAGGCTGACAGGAAACCCAGCAAACATGTCCACCTGGGCCAAATTGGGTTTTGACATGGGCTATATGGGCTTGGGTTCCAAGTGGCCCGTGCACCCAGTTTTCACAAAGGGCCCATAGAATAGATAGATGTTGATAGTATTAAGTTAGTGAATTTGACAGTGTACAAATGGAACCGGTTTTCAGCAGGTCAAATGAGGTACTGAAAACCGTATGTGTAACCCAGCCAACATGGCAACCCACGAATGGCAACCCATGTCAACTGTCAATCAAGGCAGTATAAAAGTGACATCAGGTCCTACACTCCCCACTCCCACTTCCACCTATACAAGATGGCCGAATTGTTTGGCAGCAGCATGGCAGAGTCACTGTGACAATCTTGGAATACTCTGCGGTGAGTCATATAGGCTTGGTGTCATTAACTGTAACTTGGATCAACTGGTTAACTGTTTGTTTATTTTGAAAACATTTGATTTATATTTTGAAAGCATTTGATTTATGAGTTATGTTTGAACTTTTGGTTTAATTAATATTGGTGTATTCTATTATAATATATATATATATATATCATGTTATATAATTATATATATTATAAAATACTGAATTTTATTTTCTAAAAAACATGCATGTAAATATATAGACTTAAATAAATGATTAAAGATTCGATCCTGATCAAATCGAACTCTTTATTCATTTAATAGTTTTATTTAAAGTTGTACAACAATGACTTTTCTGAACAAAAGACTGATGTAGACACCTGGCCTTGCAGGTCAGGTTTTTTGTTTCATTAAAAGGAAACCCACTTGGATGGTTCCGGTACCGGCTGGTACGGAACCTGGCGAGCCGACCCGGACTTCCCTCCCCCTACTTTACACGCAGTCAATCTCTACCCATTGTGCCACTTGCTACAGTATGACTCCCAGGCTGTTCTCACTGGGGGGAAACTGTATGAGTTTATTTGTTTAAGAACTAACAGTACATTGAAAAAAATATTCTGGATGTGACACTTACAAGCCGAAATAGCGCAGTTGGTAGAGCCCTGGTTCAATCCATGCTTTCGGCAGTTGAAATGAAGTACAGAAAATCCTATGACTCTTAGGCTGATCTCACTGGGTGAAACAACAAGACCAGTTTCAGAACAAGACCAGTTTCAGGAGAACATAAAAAACAAAAAAAGCAGTGTGAATTGTCTGGAACCAGTGGCTCAGTGTGTTAGAACATTGGCCACATGTTCTGGAGATGGTGAGTTCAAGCCCCACTCTATTCTTTACTTTCAAGACCGATTTACAGAAGAACAAAACAAACAAAAAAGCAATGTGAATTGTCTGGAACCAGTGGCTCAATATATCCTCGTTTTTTGTCATTTTTGACCTTGGGCTATAGCCCATATCGTACGGCATACTATAGCACGCCGTTTTTCATCATTTTTGAGGATTTGAAAAAAACAATATACGCCTTACGATATGGGCTATAGCCCATGGTCCAAAATGATGAGAAACGAGGATAACTTTTTTTTTTCAAAATTTCAAAAAACATGGGCTATAACCCATCGTTTTTTTCATTTTTGTCAAATCATCAAAAATGATGAAAAACGGCGCGCTATAGTATGCCGTACGATATGGGCTATAGCCCATGGTCCAAAATGATGAGAAACAAGGATAACTTTTTTTTTCAAAATTTCAAAAAACATGGGCTATAACCCATCGTTTTTTTCATTTTTGTCAAATCATCAAAAATGATGAAAAACGGCGCGCTATAGTATGCCGTACGATATGGGCTATAGCCCATGGTCCAAAATGATGAGAAACGAGGATAACTTTTTTTTTCAAAATTTCAAAAAACATGGGCTATAACTCATCGTTTTTTTCATTTTTTCATTTTTGTCAAATCATCAAAAATGATGAAAAACAGCGCGCTATAGTATGCCGTACGATATGGGCCCATGGTCCAAAATGATGAGAAACGAGGAACTTTTTTTTTCAAAATTTCAAAAAACATGGGCTATAACCCATCGTTTTTTTCATTTGTCAAATCATCAAAAATGATGAAAAACGGCGCGCTATAGTATGCCGTACGATATGGACCCATGGTCCAAAATGATGAGAAACGAGGATAACTTTTTTTTTCAAAATTTCAAAAAACATGGGCTATAACCCATCGTTTTTTTCATTTTTTTCAAATCCTCAAAAATGATGAAAAACGGCGTGCTATAGTATGCTATACGATATGGGCTATAGCCCATGGTCCAAAATGATGAGAAACGAGAACTTATTTTTTCAAAATTTCAAAAGACATGGGCTATAACCCATTGTTTTTTTCATTTTTATTTTTTTTCCGTACGGCATACTATAGCACACCGTTTAACATCATTTTTGAGGATTTAAAAAAAATAAAAAAAACGATGGGTTATAGCCCATCGTTTTTTTCATTTTTGGATAAAAATAGTGTTGCTGAGGATGAAAAACATTAGCAAATTGCGGAGTGTTGCGGATGATGAGAAACCTTAGCATTTATCCTCGTTTTTCATCATTTTGGACCATGGGCTAGAGCCCATATTGTACAGCATACTATAGCACGCCATTTAACATCATTTTTTGAGGATTTGAAAAAATTGAATTTTTGGATAAATATAATTGCGGAGTGTTGCGGAGGATGAGAAACATTAGCAAGTTGCGGAGTGTTGCGGATGATGACAAACCTTAGCATTTATCCTCGTTTTTCATCATTTTGGACCATGGGCTAGAGCCCATATTGTACAGCATACTATAGCACGCCGTTTAACATCATTTTTGAGGATTTGAAAAAAAAACGATGGGTTATAGCCCATCGTTTTTTTCATTTTTGGATAAATATAATTGCGGAGTGTTGCGGAGGATGAGAAACCTCATAGCACGCCGTTTAACATCATTTTTGAGGATTTAAAAAATAATAATAATAATAATGATGGGTTATAGCCCATCGTATTTTGAATTTTTGGAGAAATAAATTGCGGATTGAGGATTTGAAAAAAAAATGAAAGAAATAAAAAAATTGAAAAAAAAATGTATCCTCGTTTCTCATCATTTTGGACCATGGGCTACTACTACACAGCTTTTTTGTGCTAGTTGATGTTAGTGTGGAATGCAAAGTGTCACAGTAAAGAATGGGGTGGGATTGGGCCCTTTTTTTTTTGTTTGAACCTGAGTGGGGTTTGAACCTACAATCTCCCGATCGTGTGGCAGCGTTCTAACACACTGAGCCACTGGCTCCAGACAATTCACACTCCTTTTTTGTTTGTTTTATTCTTCTGAAATTGGTCTTGAAAGTAAATATTTGAGTGGGGTGTGAACTCACCATCTCCCGATGATGTGGCAGGGTTCTAACACACTGAGCCACTGGCTCCAGACAATTCACACTTATTTTTTGTTTCTTTTGTTCTTCTCTAAACTCATAAAGTTTTTCACTCAGTGAGATCAGCCAAAGAGTCAAAGGGTTTTCTGTACCTCATTTGAACTGCCTAAATCCAGGATTGAACCAGGGACCGACCATTAAATCTTCAGCCTAACGCTCTACAAACTGAGCTATTTCAGCTTGTAAGTGCCACATCCAGAATGTATTTTTCAATTGATTGTTATTTCCTGAACAAATAAAGTCATACAGTATTTCCCCCAGTGAGATCAGCCTGAGAGTCATAGGGTTGTCTGTACCTCATTTCAACTGCCGAAACCCGGGATTGAACCAGGGACCTTTAGATCTTCAGTCTAACGCACTCCCAACTGAGCCATTTCGGCTTGCAAGTGTCAAATCCAGCATTTATTTTTACATTGACTGTTACTTGTTACTTCTTAAACAAAGAAACGCATAAAGTTTTTCATCCAGTGAGATCAGCCTAAGAGTCAGTGGATTTTCTGTACCTAATTTCAACTGCCGAAAGCCAGGATTGAACCAGGGACCTTCAGATCTTTAGTCTAATGCTCTTGTAACCCAGCCAACATGGCAACCCACGAATGGCAACCAATGTCAACTGTCAATCAAGGCAGTATAAAAGTGACATCAGGTCCTACACTCCCCACTCCCACTTCCACCGATACAAGATGGCCGAATTGTTTGGCAGCAGCATGGCAGATTCACTGTGACAATCTTGGAATACTCTGCGGTGAGTCATATAGGCTTGGTGTCATTAACTGTATCTTGGATCAACTGGTTAACTGTTTGTTTATTTTGAAAGCATTTGATTTATGAGTTATGTTTGAACTTTTGGTTTAATTAATATTGGTGTATTCTATTATAATATATATATGTCATGTTATATAATTATATATATTATAAAACACCTTGAATTTTTATTTATATTTATTATATTATAATATATATATATATATATATATATATATATATATATATATATATATCATGTTATATAGTTATATATATTATAAAATACTTTGAATTTTATTTTCTAAAAACATGCATGTAAAGATATAGACTTATTAGATAAATGATTAAAGATTTGATCCTGATCAAATCGAACTCTTTATTCATTTAATAGTTTTATTTAAAGTTGTACAACAATGACTTTTCTGAACAAAAGACTGATGTAGACACCTGGCCTTGCAGGTCAGGTTTTTTGTTTCATTAAAAGGAAACCCACTTGGATGGTTCCGGTACCGGCTGGTACGGAACCTGGCGAGCCGACCCGGACTTCGACGCCCCCCTCCCTCCACAAATGTGGTAAAACCAATTCTCCCCCCCTGGAGAAAGAGACTGAATTCCCCTATCTAGGAACCTGGACAGTCACCACATTTAAAGGGCCCCCATTTTTTTGGTTTATTATTTTCTATAATGTTCACAGTTGTTTAAGTTGTTTTTGAATAATAATATCTCAGTTACACTTTAACTCCAGTTTCTGCCTCCCTTATTTCCTTGGTTTTCATACACTCATTGAGCTCCTTTTCCGAACCTGGTTTACTTTACACGCAGTCAATCTCTACCCATTGTGCCACTTGCTACATAATACTATCAACATCTATCTATTCCCCTCTACAACAGTGGTTCCCAAACCTTTTCTTGTCAAGGACCCCCAAATTTACTCTTTATTAGCCCGTGGAACCTTACCCTAACCCGGCTATAATCCATGGTCAAAAACGATGAAAAACGAGGATTTGAAAAAAGACAGACCATGGGCTACAGTCCATGGTGTCGGAGTGATTTTCGTCCTCAAAAATGATGAAAAACAGCATGCTACAGTACCCTAACCCTAACCCTTGATCGTAGGAGATAGTAATGTATAGGACTCTACAGATCGAGTGCTATCCAGTCATAAAGTTTGAACACTTGAAGAAACTACTACAGAAAACTGGAAACACCGCCAATGTGGCGCACTGCATCCTATACATCCTAGACATGCAGTAAAGGCCGCCGGGATCGGGAGTCGAACCCGCGGCACACTGCCAGACTGGATTACCAGTCAAGGTGCCTGGACCCCTGAGCCATGGCCCAGCCCTTGTAGCACTGTATCAACAGAATATGGGGGTATATATTTGGTCTTGAAACCTCCAGACCCTGAATGGGTCCAATATTTAGTTTGGTGACCACGGGGCTAAAGAATCTCTCAGAAGCTGTGTCCATATGTTCACTCTCCCATTGGAATGAATAGACTCCAACCTACTTCTGGCCACCTATACAATCATGCTGATACGCCATCTTCTGGAGAAGAGAACTGCAGTCGCGTGCACAGAGTCTATAGTTAAAGCTCCAATCCTGGACTTAATTGAATGAACAACACATTATTTGAACAAATCTGTATGGTTAGAACTGTTGATACAATTTAAGGGCGCATTTATCGGAAACACAAATACCGCACCGGAGCGCACTCGCCTATTAGTTTGCATTGCACATTGCACTCAGTGCGCTATTTCTGAACGTGATCTCACTAAAGACATTGTAGGACAACTAATGTCAAGTTTTGCAAATGGTGGACCGGCCTGCACACTTGATGTGCCATCATTTTGATTAGTAATTCAGACAACATGCCTCTCTCTCCATTGGGAGAGAGAGACTGAGAGAGACAACATTATTAACACATACCAGAATGTGGCTTTAATAAGGTTCATGTTATGATGAAGTTTCATGAATGCAACAGACATTGGATGAAATGAAAGTACAAAGCATGCATTATTTTTTCCGCACCTCACTAATGAGATGTCCACATTTAGCTACACGTTTAATGAACTTGGCCTTAATGTGGCGTTCAAATATTCCTGGATTAAGCGAATTTTAACCCATTCTGACCGGGAACCCGTTTTGGTGTTAGCATCATGTCGTGCTTTAGCTATTGAAAAATAGCAGATCTACAAGCTCATAGCGCGCCACCGAGTGGCGCGCTACGAGCTTGTAGGTCTGCTATTTTTGACGACTGACATTTTTAGAATCTGATCTCAGGTCAGAATTGGTTAATCAGACCAGTGTGTGTCCAGTGGAAACCTCGTATGAATCTGATCTCAGGTCAGAATGGGTTAACTGCCCTCAAAACCCTCCCAGGCAACCGCAACCCCTCGTGGGCGTTGTTTACACTTCAGAACGGCGTGGCCGAGATCCCCCATAAACTAATTATTCCTCTCTCGGAGAGACCATGTTCCCTTATTAGTAGGCACCAGGTGTGCCGTTTGGTTTGCTGAGTATTACAGATTACTGATTGGGTTTGGGCCCTCGTCGGGACGCACCTGCAAGGTAGAGGTCGTTAGGGGTCCCAGTTCCAATCAACACAATTTCACTGCTTCGTTTTTTTTTTAATCTAATTACAGGCACGTGTAAACGGTCCGTGTATCTGTGTGTAAATCCATTGTGCTCAACTGGCTGGAACCATGCAACATAACAATTGTGGTGTCCTATAGGCTATATAGCTATACCCCAGAGCAGTGGCGTGCACAGACATTTAGAGGGGCAGGTGCTCAAGTGAAAAAAAAAGGGCACCTTGTGCAGCGAGTGGAACCGGCTGGTTGCCTTGACCCATTTTGGGGCGGGAACCCATTTTGGTGGTGCATTATGGTATGCTTTAGCTATTGAAAAATAGCAGATCTACAAGCTCATAGCGCGCCACCGAGTGACGCGCTACGAGCTTGTAGGTCCGCTATTTTTTTTAAATCGAAGAACCACTGACATAGAAACATTATAGCTTTAGATTGTGGGGGCCTAAATAATATAGTAGAAGCGTTTTTATCAAGAATTGATCAATGTCACCATGGTCCACACATGGTCCAACAAATGAATTATTATTAGATCTATGATTAAAGATCTGTTTGGCCTTTGGGGTTATTTGCAAATAATTCCAAAGTATAGTTTGGGGCAGCACCAGATGTGTGCATGCATGGAGTCTATGGCATCAGGATAATTCAGAATAAATTAGATATAAAAAGATGCTTATGGGACAATTTTGTACACTCTGCAGACACGCGAGTTTTGACCTTTTTTCTTTTTTCTTTCCAAAGATTGTTTTGACCTAGATGTTGCAGATGCTGCTATAGCCAGTATAGCCACACACTTGTGTCTGTCCAATCTGCACACACATTAACAGTTGTGTTTCAGTACAACTGGCAGTGGTGGTCGGTGGGAAGGAACTAAAGTGCATTTACTACAATACGGTACAATTCTGAGGCATTTGTACTTCAGTATTTACAATTTCGAGTACTACTTTTACTTATATTCCACTGTGATGTGAAGTTCATACTCAGTAGATTGGTTGTTGTGTCTCTACAGTGTGACACACACACACACACACACACACACACACACACACACACACACGTACAGTTGTACCTGATAACATCTGTGCTGGTATACTGCACCCTTGTGGTGATGTGTAGTTACGTCTCTCTCCATCCATGGTTGATGTCTGATAAGAATGCGACCATGAAGTTCTGAAGGAAGTGAAATATTATCCCCTGGCATTTAAAATGAGTGAGGGGGAAACACATACGGTATAGGCCTATAGGCTATACAGTAACATATAAGATAACACACTATGCAAACTGTATACATGCACACACACACACACACACACACACACACACACTGAGTGTATCAGACAGACAGACACTGTTGGACACGGGCAGAATTACGCTTCAAGTCGTGTCAAATCCCATCCACTCTCATTATAAACCCAAAAGGGCGCATAACCGGACAGTCGCGGCGTCAAAGAAACTCTTTTTGAACAGCCGGTTGATGGAAATGACGCTATAGTGTGCAGCTGGGCAGGCGTCAACCACGCCCCCAGAACGGCTGTCCAACGTTGAAGCGTTCGGCCCTACTGGTCAAAGCAATGGGACTTTGCGTCGTGCATTTAGCACGAGTGAACCATGTGCAACTGGGGCTTAATTTTCGTTTTTTTATTTATTTTTTTTATTACCTCAATTACACCCCAAACCCCCTCCCCTGAACTTTGAACATTCAGTTGATTTTCTGTGGTCTGGAGTTTTCTCTGGGGGTTGGAAGCCTTTTGAGCTGCAATGAAGACAAGTAAAACAGTGACATCTGCTAGAAAATCCCATTGACATATAATGGAGTTCGCAGGCTGTGACATCACAAACAGCAGGGAAATCAGAGCACATTGATTGAGCTATAGAAAACCCCAGACCACAGAAAATCTATACGGAATGTTTTTTGGGTTTCCAATTTATCTCAGAAAACCAAAAAAATTAAGAAAAAATTACGAAAACGTCATTTTTATATCACAATACCTTTAACATTGAGTGCTCTTTGGCACTTCCGCATTTGGACACCTTAATGTTGGTGTGCAACCCCTGCTGCTATTGAAATGAATAGGGTGGCGGCCTCTATCCTTTATAACTCTATGGCTTCAACATGTATAGCGTGGGGCAAAGCGTTTCCGGTTTTGCCCTGCTTACGATGGGAGTGGATGGGCCTCGAAGCTGCTTGACGCGACTGGTCTGGTTATACCCAAAGGAGGTTTGAAGCGGCTCACTATAGAGCGTCGCAGTCCCGCCCCCCTCGAGAGACCCGGAAAATAAATCCCTGTTCATTTTCCTCATAGACTTTTCAGAAAGTATTTATTTTAAGACGTTTACGCCGTGGACAAAGCCAACTCTTGTCGTGACAAATCATGTTTTTTCTTCTCTGTGATTATTTCTTTGGTCCAAAATATTGTGTGTGTTGTAGTGATTTGTCACGACAAGAGTTGGCTTCATGCGACGCTTAAAAGGTATTTAAATAAATACGTTTTGAAATGTCTATTCATTCATTCATTGGGATTAATTTCCTGGGCCTGCCGTCGTAATGAAAGGGGGCAGGACTGCGACTCTCTATACCAGTGATACTCAACCTCAGGCCCGCGGGCCACATCAGGCCCGCGGGACCATTATGACTGGCCCACCAATGAAAATCTAAAAAAAAGAAGAAAAAAAAATCTGGAAAATGAAATAAAAATAAATAAATCTGAATGAAGTTATCTTTAATTACATTATTATAAGTAATACTATTAGAGTTGTACTATTACTCGAACAAAATAAAAGCTTGGGGGGGGGGGGGGAAATGCAATGCAAATGAAAGACATATACTGTGTATCCCTATTCCCTGACATAATTTTATAGCTAAACGGACAGAATTCTATTTTATTTGAATGATGAAACCCAGCTGCCATTAATAGTTGGAAATGGAAATGGAAATTGCGGAAATGGAAATTGCGGAAATTGTAATTGTGGAAATTGCGGAAATGGTGGAAATGGAAATTGCGGAAATTGCGGAAATGCGGAAATGGAAATTGCGGAAATTGCGGAAATTTCGGAAAAGGTAATTGCGGAAATTGCGGAAATGGTGGAAATGGAAATTGCGGAAATGGAAAATGAGGAAATTGCGGAAATGGAAATTGCGGAAATTGCGGAAATGGTAATTGCGGAAATTGCTCTTCACTTATAGCTATCTATTTTCAGGTAGATTGTTTTATTTTACTCAGTCAGCCATATCAATACTAATTTTTTTTCATGAAAAAGGTCATAGCTGGGTAATCTATTTTCAGGCAAATTGTGTTTATTGTATTTTATTTTACTCAGCCATAACAATTTATTTTCTGTTAACCAACTTGCTGGCTGGCAGGCAGGCAGACAGCTACTCATAGACAGGCAGACAGACAGACAGACAGACAGCTACTCATGGAGAATTGGACAGGCAGGCAGTCAGACAGCTACTCATAGACAGGCAGACAGACAGCTACTCATGGAGAATTGGACAGGCAGGCAGACAGCTACTCATGGACAATTGGACAGGCAGGAAGGCAGACAGACAGCTACTCATAGACAGACAGACAGCTACTCATGGACAATTGGACAGGCAGGAAGGCAGACAGCTACTCATAGACAGGCAGACAGACAGCTACTCATGGACAATTAGGCAGGCAGGCAGACAGCTACTCATAGACAGGCAGACAGACAGCTACTCATGGACAATTAGGCAGGCAGGCAGACAGCTACTCAGACAGGCAGACAGACAGCTACTCATGGACAATTGGACAGGCAGGCAGACAGACAGCTACTCATAGACAGGCAGGCAGACAGCTACTCATAGACAGGCAGACAGTAAGACAGCTACTCATTGACAGACAGACAGACAGGCAGGCAGGCAGGCAGGCAGGCAAAGAGCTACTCATGTTATGTTATTATAACAGCTACTCATGTTATGTGCAATAATTTGTGCAGTTATGGAAACAGCTCTTTGTGTTTATGCATGAAAATGTAACACATTTATTTATTTACATATTGTGTGCATGCACATTGTACTTTGATACATTTTGCGAAAATAAAGCAATTGAAAGAGAGAAGTTATCAAGTATCATTAATGTCGTAATTTTATCTACTGGCCCCTGGCCCCTTGCCATTTTTGTAATGTGGCCCACAGGTAAATCTATTTGAGTATCCCTGCCGTACGATATGGGCTATAGCCCATGGTCCAAAATGATGAAAAACGAGGCTAACTTTTTTTTTCAAAATTTCAAAAAACATGGGCTATAACCCATCGTTTTTGTCAAATTGCGGAATTGCGGAAATTGTGGAAATTGGGGAAATGGTAATTGCAGAAATTGCGGAAATGGAAATTGCGGAAATTGCGGATTTTTTTCCCCATTTTTTTCAAATCCTCAAAAATGATGAAAAACGGCGCGCTATAGTATGCCGTACGATATGGGCTATAGCCCATGGTCCAAAATGATGAGAAACGAGGCTAACTTTTTTTTTCAAATTTTCAAAAAACATGGGCTATAACCCATCGTTTTTTTTATTTTTTCATTTTTTTCAAATCCTCAAAAATGATGAAAAACGGCGCGCTATAGTATGCCGTACGATATGGGCTATAGCCCATGGTCCAAAATGATGAGAAACGAGGCTAACTTTTTTTTTCAAAATTTCAAAAAACATGGGCTATAACCCATCGTTTTTTTCATTTTTTCATTTTTTTCAAATCCTCAAAAATGATGAAAAACGGCGCGCTATAGTATGCCGTACGATATGGGCTATAGCCCATGGTCCAAAATGATGAGAAACGAGGCTAACTTTTTTTTTCAAAATTTCAAAAAACATGGGCTATAACCCATCGTTTTTTTCATTTTTTCCAAATCCTCAAAAATGATGAAAAACGTCGCGCTATAGTATGCCGTACGATATGGGCTATAGCCCATGGTCCAAAATGATGAGAAACGAGGCTAACTTTTTTTTTCAAAATTTCAAAAAACATGGGCTATAACCCATCGCTTTTTTCATTTTTTCATTTTTTTCAAATCCTCAAAAATGATGAAAAACGGCGCGCTATAGTATGCCGTACGATATGGGCTATAGCCCATGGTCCAAAATGATGAGAAACGAGGCTAACTGTTTTTTTCAAAATTTCAAAAAACATGGGCTATAACCCATCGTTTTTTTCATTTTTTCATTTTTTTCAAATCCTCAAAAATGATGAAAAACGTCGCGCTATAGTATGCCGTACGATATGGGCTATAGCCCATGGTCCAAAATGATGAGAAACGAGGCTAACTTTTTTTTTCAAAATTTCAAAAAACATGGGCTATAACCCATCGTTTTTTTCATTTTTTCATTTTTTTCAAATCCTCAAAAATGATGAAAAACGGCGCGCTATAGTATGCCGTACGATATGGGCTATAGCCCATGGTCCAAAATGATGAGAAACGAGGCTAACTTTTTTTTTCAAAATTTCAAAAAACATGGGCTATAACCCATCGTTTTTTTCATTTTTTCATTTTTTTCAAATCCTCAAAAATGATGAAAAACGTCTCGCTTTAGTATGCCGTACGACATGGTCCAAAATGATGAGAAACGAGGCTAACTTTTTTTTTCAAAATTTCAAAAAACATGGGCTATAACCCATCGTTTTTTTCATTTTTTCATTTTTTTCAAATCCTCAAAAATGATGAAAAACGGCGCGCTATAGTATGCCGTACGATATGGTCTATAGCCCAAGGTCCAAAATGATGAGAAACGAGGCTAACTTTTTTTTTCAAAATTTCAAAAAACATGGGCTATAACCCATCGTTTTTTTTCATTTTTTCATTTTTTAAAAATCCTCAAAAATGATGAAAAACGGCGCGCTATAGTATGCCGTACGATATGGGCTATAGCCCATGGTCCAAAATGATGAGAAACGAGGCTAACTTTTTTTTTCAAAATTTCAAAAAACATGGGCTATAACCCATCGTTTTTGTCATTTCATCATTTTTTTCAAATCCTCAAAAATGATGAAAAACGGCGCGCTATAGTATGCCGTACGATATGGGCTATAGCCCATGGTCCAAAATGATGAGAAACGAGGCCAACTTTTTTTTTCAAAATTTCAAAAAACATGGGCTATAACCCATCGTTTTTTTATTTTTTTTATTTTTTTCAAATCCTCAAAAATGATGAAAAACGGCGCGCTATAGTATGCCGTACGATATGGGCTATAGCCCATGGTCCAAAATGATGAGAAACGAGGCTAACTTTTTTTTTCAAAATTTCAAAAAACATGGGCTATAACCCATCGTTTTTGTCATTTCGTCATTTTTTTCAAATCCTCAAAAATGATGAAAAACGGCGCGCTATAGTATGCCGTACGATATGGGCTATAGCCCATGGTCCAAAATGATGAGAAACGAGGCTAACTTTTTTTTTCAAAATTTCAAAAAACATGGGCTATAACCCATCGTTTTTGTCATTTCGTCATTTTTTTCAAATCCTCAAAAATGATGAAAAACGGCGCGCTATAGTATGCCGTACGATATGGGCTATAGCCCATGGTCCAAAATGATGAGAAACGAGGCTAACTTTTTTTTTCAAAATTTCAAAAAACATGGGCTATAACCCATCGTTTTTTTCATTTTTTCATTTTTTTCAAATCCTCAAAAATGATGAAAAACGGCGCGCTATAGTATGCCGTACGATATGGGCTATAGCCCATGGTCCAAAATGATGAGAAACGAGGCTAACTTTTTTTTTTCAAAATTTCAAAAAACATGGGCTATAACCCATCGTTTTTTTCATTTTTTCATTTTTTTCAAATCCTCAAAAATGATGAAAAAAGGCGCGCTATAGTATGCCGTACGATATGGGCTATAGCCCATGGTCCAAAATGATGAGAAACGAGGCTAACTTTTTTTTTCAAAATTTAAAAAAACATGGGCTATAACCCATCGTTTTTTTCATTTTTTCATTTTTTTCAAATCCTCAAAAATGATGAAAAACGGCGCGCTATAGTATGCCGTACGATATGGGCTATAGCCCATGGTCCAAAATGATGAGAAACGAGGCTAACTTTTTTTTTCAAAATTTCAAAAAACATGGGCTATAACCCATCGTTTTTGTCATTTCGTCATTTTTTTCAAATCCTCAAAAATGATGAAAAACGGCGCGCTATGGTATGCCGTACGATATGGGCTATAGCCCATGGTCCAAAATGATGAGAAACGAGGCTAACTTTTTTTTTCAAAATTTCAAAAAACATGGGATATAACCCATCGTTTTTTTAATTTTTTAATTTTTTTCAAATCCTCAAAAATGATGAAAAACGGCGCGCTATAGTATGCCGTACGATATGGGCTATAGCCCATGGTCCAAAATGATGAGAAACGAGGCTAACTTTTTTTTTCAAAATTTCAAAAAACATGGGCTATAACCCATCGTTTTTTTCATTTTTTCATTTTTTTCAAATCCTCAAAAATGATGAAAAACGGCGCGCTATAGTATGCCGTACGATATGGGCTATAGCCCATGGTCCAAAATGATGAGAAACGAGGCTAACTTTTTTTTTCAAAATTTCAAAAAACATGGGATACAACCCATCGTTTTTTTCATTTTTTCATTTTTTTCAAATCCTCAAAAATGATGAAAAACGTCTCGCTTTAGTATGCCGTACGACATGGTCCAAAATGATGAGAAACGAGGCTAACTTTTTTTTTCAAAATTTCAAAAAACATGGGCTATAACCCATCGTTTTTGTCATTTCATCATTTTTTTCAAATCCTCAAAAATGATGAAAAACGGCGCGCTATAGTATGCCGTACGATATGGGCTATAGCCCATGGTCCAAAATGATGAGAAACGAGGCCAACTTTTTTTTTCAAAATTTCAAAAAACATGGGCTATAACCCATCGTTTTTTTTATTATTTTTTATTTTTTTCAAATCCTCAAAAATGATGAAAAACGGCGCGCTATAGTATGCCGTACGATATGGGCTATAGCCCATGGTCCAAAATGATGAGAAACGAGGCTAACTTTTTTTTTTCAAAATTTCAAAAAACATGGGCTATAACCCATCGTTTTTTTCATTTTTTCATTTTTTTCAAATCCTCAAAAATGATGAAAAAAGGCGCGCTATAGTATGCCGTACGATATGGGCTATAGCCCATGGTCCAAAATGATGAGAAACGAGGCTAACTTTTTTTTTCAAAATTTAAAAAAACATGGGCTATAACCCATCGTTTTTTTCATTTTTTCATTTTTTTCAAATCCTCAAAAATGATGAAAAACGGCGCGCTATAGTATGCCGTACGATATGGGCTATAGCCCATGGTCCAAAATGATGAGAAACGAGGCTAACTTTTTTTTTCAAAATTTCAAAAAACATGGGATACAACCCATCGTTTTTTTCATTTTTTCATTTTTTTCAAATCCTCAAAAATGATGAAAAACGTCTCGCTTTAGTATGCCGTACGACATGGTCCAAAATGATGAGAAACGAGGCTAACTTTTTTTTTCAAAATTTCAAAAAACATGGGCTATAACCCATCGTTTTTGTCATTTCATCATTTTTTTCAAATCCTCAAAAATGATGAAAAACGGCGCGCTATAGTATGCCGTACGATATGGGCTATAGCCCATGGTCCAAAATGATGAGAAACGAGGCCAACTTTTTTTTTCAAAATTTCAAAAAACATGGGCTATAACCCATCGTTTTTTTTATTATTTTTTATTTTTTTCAAATCCTCAAAAATGATGAAAAACGGCGCGCTATAGTATGCCGTACGATATGGGCTATAGCCCATGGTCCAAAATGATGAGAAACGAGGCTAACTTTTTTTTTCAAAATTTCAAAAAACATGGGCTATAACCCATCGTTTTTGTCATTTCGTCATTTTTTTCAAATCCTCAAAAATGATGAAAAACGGCGCGCTATAGTATGCCGTACGATATGGGCTATAGCCCATGGTCCAAAATGATGAGAAACGAGGCTAACTTTTTTTTTCAAAATTTCAAAAAACATGGGCTATAACCCATCGTTTTTGTCATTTCGTCATTTTTTTCAAATCCTCAAAAATGATGAAAAACGGCGCGCTATGGTATGCCGTACGATATGGGCTATAGCCCATGGTCCAAAATGATGAGAAACGAGGCTAACTTTTTTTTTCAAAATTTCAAAAAACATGGGATATAACCCATCGTTTTTTTAATTTTTTAATTTTTTTCAAATCCTCAAAAATGATGAAAAACGGCGCGCTATAGTATGCCGTACGATATTGGCTATAGCCCATGGTCCAAAATGATGAGAAACGAGGCTAACTTTTTTTTTCAAAATTTCAAAAAACATGGGCTATAACCCATCGTTTTTTTCATTTTTTCATTTTTTTCAAATCCTCAAAAATGATGAAAAACGGCGCGCTATAGTATGCCGTACGATATGGGCTATAGCCCATGGTCCAAAATGATGAGAAACGAGGCTAACTTTTTTTTTCAAAATTTCAAAAAACATGGGCTATAACCCATCGTTTTTTTTTCATTTTTTCATTTTTTTTAAATCCTCAAAAATGATGAAAAACGGCGCGCTATAGTATGCCGTACGATATGGGCAATAGCCCATGGTCCAAAATGATGAGAAACGAGGCTAACTTTTTTTTTCAAAATTTCAAAAAACATGGGCTATAACCCATCGTTTTTTTCATTTTTTCATTTTTTTCAAATCCTCAAAAATGATGAAAAACGGCGCGCTATAGTATGCCGTACGATATGGGCTATAGCCCATGGTCCAAAATGATGAGAAACGAGGCTAACTTTTTTTTTCAAAATTTCAAAAAACATGGGATACAACCCATCGTTTTTTTCATTTTTTCATTTTTTTCAAATCCTCAAAAATGATGAAAAACGTCTCGCTTTAGTATGCCGTACGACATGGTCCAAAATGATGAGAAACGAGGCTAACTTTTTTTTTCAAAATTTCAAAAAACATGGGCTATAACCCATCGTTTTTTTTTCATTTTTTCATTTTTTTTAAATCCTCAAAAATGATGAAAAACGGCGCGCTATAGTATGCCGTACGATATGGGCAATAGCCCATGGTCCAAAATGATGAGAAACGAGGCTAACTTTTTTTTTCAAAATTTAAAAAAACATGGGCTATAACCCATCGTTTTTTTCATTTTTTCATTTTTTTCAAATCCTCAAAAATGATGAAAAACGGCGCGCTATAGTATGCCGTACGATATGGGCTATAGCCCATGGTCCAAAATGATGAGAAACGAGGCTAACTTTTTTTTTCAAAATTTCAAAAAACATGGGATACAACCCATCGTTTTTTTCATTTTTTCATTTTTTTCAAATCCTCAAAAATGATGAAAAACGTCTCGCTTTAGTATGCCGTACGACATGGTCCAAAATGATGAGAAACGAGGCTAACTTTTTTTTTCAAAATTTCAAAAAACATGGGCTATAACCCATCGTTTTTGTCATTTCATCATTTTTTTCAAATCCTCAAAAATGATGAAAAACGGCGCGCTATAGTATGCCGTACGATATGGGCTATAGCCCATGGTCCAAAATGATGAGAAACGAGGCTAACTTTTTTTTTCAAAATTTCAAAAAACATGGGATACAACCCATCGTTTTTTTCATTTTTTCATTTTTTTCAAATCCTCAAAAATGATGAAAAACGTCTCGCTTTAGTATGCCGTACGACATGGTCCAAAATGATGAGAAACGAGGCTAACTTTTTTTTTCAAAATTTCAAAAAACATGGGCTATAACCCATCGTTTTTGTCATTTCATCATTTTTTTCAAATCCTCAAAAATGATGAAAAACGGCGCGCTATAGTATGCCGTACGATATGGGCTATAGCCCATGGTCCAAAATGATGAGAAACGAGGCCAACTTTTTTTTTCAAAATTTCAAAAAACATGGGCTATAACCCATCGTTTTTTTTATTATTTTTTATTTTTTTCAAATCCTCAAAAATGATGAAAAACGGCGCGCTATAGTATGCCGTACGATATGGGCTATAGCCCATGGTCCAAAATGATGAGAAACGAGGCTAACTTTTTTTTTCAAAATTTCAAAAAACATGGGCTATAACCCATCGTTTTTGTCATTTCGTCATTTTTTTCAAATCCTCAAAAATGATGAAAAACGGCGCGCTATAGTATGCCGTACGATATGGGCTATAGCCCATGGTCCAAAATGATGAGAAACGAGGCTAACTTTTTTTTTCAAAATTTCAAAAAACATGGGCTATAACCCATCGTTTTTGTCATTTCGTCATTTTTTTCAAATCCTCAAAAATGATGAAAAACGGCGCGCTATGGTATGCCGTACGATATGGGCTATAGCCCATGGTCCAAAATGATGAGAAACGAGGCTAACTTTTTTTTTCAAAATTTCAAAAAACATGGGATATAACCCATCGTTTTTTTAATTTTTTAATTTTTTTCAAATCCTCAAAAATGATGAAAAACGGCGCGCTATAGTATGCCGTACGATATTGGCTATAGCCCATGGTCCAAAATGATGAGAAACGAGGCTAACTTTTTTTTTCAAAATTTCAAAAAACATGGGCTATAACCCATCGTTTTTTTCATTTTTTCATTTTTTTCAAATCCTCAAAAATGATGAAAAACGGCGCGCTATAGTATGCCGTACGATATGGGCTATAGCCCATGGTCCAAAATGATGAGAAACGAGGCTAACTTTTTTTTTCAAAATTTCAAAAAACATGGGCTATAACCCATCGTTTTTTTTTCATTTTTTCATTTTTTTTAAATCCTCAAAAATGATGAAAAACGGCGCGCTATAGTATGCCGTACGATATGGGCAATAGCCCATGGTCCAAAATGATGAGAAACGAGGCTAACTTTTTTTTTCAAAATTTCAAAAAACATGGGCTATAACCCATCGTTTTTGTCATTTCGTCATTTTTTTCAAATCCTCAAAAATGATGAAAAACGGCGCGCTATAGTATGCCGTACGATATGGGCTATAACCCATCGTTTTTGTCAAATTGCGGAATTACGGAAATTGCGGAAATTGGGGAAATGGTAATTGCAGAAATTGCGGAAATGGAAATTGCGGAAATTGCGGATTTTTTTTCTTCATTTTTTCATTTTTTTCAAATCCTCAAAAATGATGAAAAACGGCGCGCTATAGTATGCCGTACGATATGGGCTATAGCCCATGGTCCAAAATGATGAGAAACGAGGCTAACTTTTTTTTTCAAAATTTCAAAAAACATGGGCTATAACCCATCGTTTTTGTCATTTCGTCATTTTTTTCAAATCCTCAAAAATGATGAAAAACGGCGCGCTATAGTATGCCGTACGATATGGGCTATAGCCCATGGTCCAAAATGATGAGAAACGAGGCTAACTTTTTTTTTCAAAATTTCAAAAAACATGGGCTATAACCCATCGTTTTTTTAATTTTTTCATTTTTTTCAAATCCTCAAAAATGATGAAAAACGGCGCGCTATAGTATGCCGTACGATATGGGCTATAGCCCATGGTCCAAAATGATGAGAAACGAGGCTAACTTTTTTTTTCAAAATTTCAAAAAACATGGGCTATAACCCATCGTTTTTTTCATTTTTTCATTTTTTTCAAATCCTCAAAAATGATGAAAAAAGGCGCGCTATAGTATGCCGTACGATATGGGCTATAGCCCATGGTCCAAAATGATGAGAAACGAGGCTAACTTTTTTTTTCAAAATTTAAAAAAACATGGGCTATAACCCATCGTTTTTTTCATTTTTTCATTTTTTTCAAATCCTCAAAAATGATGAAAAACGGCGCGCTATAGTATGCCGTACGATATGGGCTATAGCCCATGGTCCAAAATAATGAGAAACGAGGCTAACTTTTTTTTTCAAAATTTCAAAAAACATGGGCTATAACCCATCGTTTTTGTCATTTCGTCATTTTTTTCAAATCCTCAAAAATGATGAAAAACGGCGCGCTATGGTATGCCGTACGATATGGGCTATAGCCCATGGTCCAAAATGATGAGAAACGAGGCTAACTTTTTTTTTCAAAATTTCAAAAAACATGGGATATAACCCATCGTTTTTTTATTTTTTTATTTTTTTCAAATCCTCAAAAATGATGAAAAACGGCGCGCTATAGTATGCCGTACGATATGGGCTATAGCCCATGGTCCAAAATGATGAGAAACGAGGCTAACTTTTTTTTTCAAAATTTCAAAAAACATGGGCTATAACCCATCGTTTTTTTCATTTTTTCATTTTTTTCAAATCCTCAAAAATGATGAAAAACGGCGCGCTATAGTATGCCGTACGATATGGGCTATAGCCCATGGTCCAAAATGATGAGAAACGAGGCTAACTTTTTTTTTCAAAATTTCAAAAAACATGGGCTATAACCCATCGTTTTTTTTCATTTTTTCATTTTTTTTAAATCCTCAAAAATGATGAAAAACGGCGCGCTATAGTATGCCGTACGATATGGGCAATAGCCCATGGTCCAAAATGATGAGAAACGAGGCTAACTTTTTTTTTCAAAATTTCAAAAAACATGGGCTATAACCCATCGTTTTTGTCATTTCGTCATTTTTTTCAAATCCTCAAAAATGATGAAAAACGGCGCGCTATAGTATGCCGTACGATATGGGCTATAACCCATCGTTTTTGTCAAATTGCAGAATTACGGAAATTGCGGAAATTGGGGAAATGGTAATTGCAGAAATTGCGGAAATGGAAATTGCGGAAATTGCGGATTTTTTTTCTTCATTTTTTCATTTTTTTCAAATCCTCAAAAATGATGAAAAACGGCGCGCTATAGTATGCCGTACGATATGGGCTATAGCCCATGGTCCAAAATGATGAGAAACGAGGCTAACTTTTTTTTTCAAAATTTAAAAAAACATGGGCTATAACCCATCGTTTTTGTCATTTCGTCATTTTTTTCAAATCCTCAAAAATGATGAAAAACGGCGCGCTATAGTATGCCGTACGATATGGGCTATAGCCCATGGTCCAAAATGATGAGAAACGAGGCTAACTTTTTTTTTCAAAATTTCAAAAAACATGGGCTATAACCCATCGTTTTTTTCATTTTTTCATTTTTTTCAAATCCTCAAAAATGATGAAAAACGGCGCGCTATAGTATGCCGTACGATATGGGCTATAGCCCATGGTCCAAAATGATGAGAAACGAGGCTAACTTTTTTTTTCAAAATTTCAAAAAACATGGGCTATAACCCATCGTTTTTTTCATTTTTTCATTTTTTTCAAATCCTCAAAAATGATGAAAAAAGGCGCGCTATAGTATGCCGTACGATATGGGCTATAGCCCATGGTCCAAAATGATGAGAAACGAGGCTAACTTTTTTTTTCAAAATTTAAAAAAACATGGGCTATAACCCATCGTCTTTTTCATTTTTTCATTTTTTTCAAATCCTCAAAAATGATGAAAAACGGCGCGCTATAGTATGCCGTACGATATGGGCTATAGCCCATGGTCCAAAATGATGAGAAACGAGGCTAACTTTTTTTTTCAAATTTTCAAAAAACATGGGCTATAACCCATCGTTTTTGTCATTTCGTCATTTTTTTCAAATCCTCAAAAATGATGAAAAACGGCGCGCTATGGTATGCCGTACGATATGGGCTATAGCCCATGGTCCAAAATGATGAGAAACGAGGCTAACTTTTTTTTTCAACATTTCAAAAAACATGGGATATAACCCATCGTTTTTTTAATTTTTTAATTTTTTTGAAATCCTCAAAAATGATGAAAAACGGCGCGCTATAGTATGCCGTACGATATGGGCTATAGCCCATGGTCCAAAATGATGAGAAACGAGGCTAACTTTTTTTTTCAAAATTTCAAAAAACATGGGCTATAACCCATCGTTTTTTTCATTTTTTCATTTTTTTCAAATCCTCAAAAATGATGAAAAACGGCGCGCTATAGTATGCCGTACGATATGGGCTATAGCCCATGGTCCAAAATGATGAGAAACGAGGCTAACTTTTTTTTTCAAAATTTCAAAAAACATGGGCTATAACCCATCGTTTTTGTCATTTCGTCATTTTTTTCAAATCCTCAAAAATGATGAAAAACGGCGCGCTATAGTATGCCGTACGATATGGGCTATAACCCATCGTTTTTGTCAAATTGCGGAATTACGGAAATTGCGGAAATTGGGGAAATGGTAATTGCAGAAATTGCGGAAATGGAAATTGCGGAAATTGCGGATTTTTTTTCTTCATTTTTTCATTTTTTTCAAATCCTCAAAAATGATGAAAAACGGCGCGCTATAGTATGCCGTACGATATGGGCTATAGCCCATGGTCCAAAATGATGAGAAACGAGGCTAACTTTTTTTTTCAAAATTTCAAAAAACATGGGCTATAACCCATCGTTTTTGTCATTTCGTCATTTTTTTCAAATCCTCAAAAATGATGAAAAACGGCGCGCTATAGTATGCCGTACGATATGGGCTATAGCCCATGGTCCAAAATGATGAGAAACGAGGCTAACTTTTTTTTTCAAAATTTCAAAAAATATGGGCTATAACCCATCGTTTTTTTCATTTTTTCATTTTTTTCAAATCCTCAAAAATGATGAAAAACGGCGCGCTATAGTATGCCGTACGATATGGGCTATAGCCCATGGTCCAAAATGATGAGAAACGAGGCTAACTTTTTTTTTCAAATTTTCAAAAAACATGGGCTATAACCCATCGTTTTTTTCATTTTTTCATTTTTTTCAAATCCTCAAAAATGATGAAAAACGGCGCGCTATAGTATGCCGTACGATATGGGCTATAGCCCATGGTCCAAAATGATGAGAAACGAGGCTAACTTTTTTTTTCAAAATTTCAAAAAACATGGGCTATAACCCATCGTTTTTGTCATTTCGCCATTTTTTTCAAATCCTCAAAAATGATGAAAAACGGCGCGCTATAGTATGCCGTACGATATGGGCTATAGCCCATGGTCCAAAATGATGAGAAACGAGGATAACTTTTTTTTTCAAAATTTCAAAAAACATGGGCTATAACCCATCGTTTTTGTCAAATTGCGGAATTGCGGAAATTGCGGAAATTGGGGAAATGGTAATTGCAGAAATTGCGGAAATGGAAATTGCGGAAATTGCGGATTTTTTTCTTCATTTTTTCATTTTTTTAAAATCCTCAAAAATGATGAAAAACGTCGCGCTATAGTATGCCGTACGATATGGGCTATAGCCCATGGTCCAAAATGATGAGAAACGAGGCTAACTTTTTTTTTCAAAATTTCAAAAAACATGGGCTATAACCCATCGTTTTTGTCAAATTGCGGAATTGCGCAAATTGCGGAAATTGGGGAAATGGTAATTGCAGAAATTGCGGAAATGGAAATTGCGGAAATTGCGGATTTTTTTTCTTCATTTTTTCATTTTTTTCAAATCCTCAAAAATGATGAAAAACGGCACGCTATAGTATGCCGTACGATATGGGCTATAGCCCATGGTCCAAAATGATGAGAAACGAGGCTAACTTTTTTTTTCAAAATTTCAAAAAACATGGGCTATAACCCATCGTTTTTGTCATTTCGTCATTTTTTTCAAATCCTCAAAAATTATGAAAAACGGCGCGCTATAGTATGCCGTACGACAGGGATACTCAAATAGATTTACCTGTGGGCCACATTACAAAAATGGCAAGGGGCCAGGGGCCAGCAGATAAAATTACGACATTAATGATACTTGATAACTTCTATCTTTCAATTGCTTTATTTTCGCAAAATGTATCAAAGTACAATGTGCATGCACACAATATGTAAATAAATAAAAGTGTTACATTTTCTTGCATAAACACAAAGAGCTGTTTCCATAACTGCACAAATTATTGCACATAACATGAGTAGCTGTTATAATAACATAACATGAGTAGCTCTTTGCCTGCCTGCCTGCCTGCCTGCCTGCCTGCCTGTCTGTCTGTCTGTCTGTCTGTCCATGAGTAGTTATTTGTCTGTCTGTCAATGAGTAGCTGTCTTTCTGTCTGCCTGTCTATGAGTAGCTGTCTGCCTGCCTGTCTATGAGTAGCTATCTGTCTGCCTGACAGTGCCTGCCTGCCTGTCCAATTGTCCATGAGTAGCTGTCTGTCTGTCTGCCTGTCTGAGTAGCTGTCTGCCTGCCTGCCTAATTGTCCATGAGTAGCTGTCTGTCTGCCTGTCTATGAGTAGCTGTCTGCCTGCCTGCCTAATTGTCCATGAGTAGCTGTCTGTCTGCCTGTCTATGAGTAGCTGTCTGCCTTCCTGCCTGTCCAATTGTCCATGAGTAGCTGTCTGTCTGTCTATGAGTAGCTGTCTGCCTTCCTGCCTGTCCAATTGTCCATGAGTAGCTGTCTGTCTGTCTATGAGTAGCTGTCTGCCTGCCTGTCCAATTCTCCATGAGTAGCTGTCTGTCTGCCTGTCTATGAGTAGCTGTCTGACTGCCTGCCTGTCCAATTCTCCATGAGTAGCTGTCTGGTCTGTCTGCCTGTCTATGAGTAGCTGTCTGCCTGCCTGCCAGCCAGCAAGTTGGTTAACAGAAAATAAATTGTTATGGCTGAGTAAAATAAAATACAATAAACACAATTTGCCTGAAAATAGATTACCCAGCTATGACCTTTTTCATGAAAAAAAATGAGTAGTGATATGGCTGACTGAGTAAAATAAAACAATCTACCTGAAAATAGATAGCTATAAGTGAAGAGCAATTTCCTCAATTTCCGCAATTACCATTTCCGCAATTTCCATTTCCGCAATTTCCTCAATTTCCATTTCCGCAATTTCCGCAATTTCCATTTCCACCATTTCCGCAATTACCATTTCCGCAATTTCCGCAATTTCCATTTCCGCATTTCCGCAATTTCCGCAATTTCCGCAATTACAATTTCCGCAATTTCCGCAATTTCCACAATTTCCATTTCCATTTCCATTTCCAACTATTAATGGCAGCTGGGTTTCATCATTCAAATAAAATAGAATTCTGTCCGTTTAGCTATAAAATTATGTCAGGGAATAGGGATACACAGTATATGTCTTTCATTTGCATTGCATCTCCCCCCCCCCCAAGCTTTTATTTTCGTTCGAGTAATAGTACAACTCTAATAGTATTACTTATAATAATGTAATTAAAGATAACTTCATTCAGATTTATTTATTTTTATTTCATTTTCCAGATTTTTTTTCTTCTTTTTTTTAGATTTTCATTGGTGGGCCAGTCATAATGGTCCTGCGGGCCTGATGTGGCCGCGGGCCTGAGGTTGAGTATCACTGGGTTAGGGTACTGTAGCATGCCGTTTTTTCATCATTTTTGAGGATTCGAAAAAAATGACGAAAATCACTCCGACACCATGGACTATAACCCATGGTCAGGAAGTGATTTTGTCTTTTTTTCAAATCCTCGTTTTTCATCGTTTTTGACCATGGATTATAGCCGGGTTAGGGTTAGGGTACACTAGCATGCCGTTTTTCATCATTTTTGAGGATTTGAAAAAAAGACGAAAATCACTCCGAGACCATGGACTATAGCCCATGGCCTGTAAAAACGGGGATTTGTAAAAAAGACAAAATCACTTCATCATTTTTGACCATGGATTATAGCCGGGTTGGGGTTAGGGTTAGGTTCCACGGGCTAATAAAGTGTATCCCTATTCCCTGACATAATTTTATAGCTAAACGGACAGAATTCTATTTTATTTGAATGATGAAACCCAGCTGCCATTAATAGTTGGAAATTGCGGAAATTGCGGAAATTGCGGAAATTGTAATTGCAGAAATGTTGGAAATGGAAATTGCGGAAATTGCGGAAATGCGGAAATGGAAATTGCGGAAATTGCGGAAATGGTAATTGCGGAAATTGCGGAAATGGTGGAAATGGAAATTGCGGAAATGGAAATTGCGGAAATTGCGGAAATGGAAATTGCTGAAATTGAGGAAATTGCGGAAATGGTAATTGCGGAAATTGCGGAAATTGCTCTTCACTTATAGCTATCTATTTTCAGGTAGATTGTTTTTATTTTACTCAGTCAGCCATATCACTACCATATCATAGCTGGGTAATCTATTTTCAGGCAAATTGTGTTTATTGTATTTTATTACTCAGCCATAACAATTTATTTTCTGTTAACCAACTTGCTGGCTGGCAGGCAGACAACTACTCATGTTATGTTATTATGTTATTATAACAGCTACTCATGTTATGTGCAATAATTTGTGCAGTTATGGAAACAGCTCTTTGTGTTTATGCAAGAAAATGTAACACATTTATTTATTTACATATTGTGTGCATGCACATTGTACTTTGATACATTTTGCGAAAATAAAGCAATTGAAAGAGAGAAGTTATCAAGTATCATTAATGTCGTAATTTTATCTACTGGCCCTGGCCCCTTGCCATTTTTGTAATGTGGCCCACAGGTAAATCAATTTGAGTATCCCTGCTCTATACCGTGATGACGCGTCAGCCAGCTGCTCAAGGCCCCGGAAGATAGCAAAGGAACATTTTGCTGCTCGCTCAACTTGAATCGTATATATATATATATGTGCCCGTGCCCTAAGGCTGCGCTCACAGTATACAGAACACGTGTTTTGTCCGTGCTCTGTGTTCTTTCTGTGTTTGTGACCGCCTCAACCAAAACCTTTTGTTCGATGCGGCGGAACACAGCCATCAAACACCAATGTTTGGTCAAACCATTATGACTCCCATTGCAAATGCATTATGGCTGGCCCTTTATAAACACAGACAAGACACAGAACATGCGTTTGATGATGTGTGTATGGGGCCTTATGTGTGAGTACAGAAACATGGAATCACACATGCTGGAGATCTGCTGACAGCACGTTTACCGGTTGCACAAACACAGGAACACACACACACAAGCACACGCACACACACACACGCACGCGCGCGCGCACACACACACACGCACACACGCACACGCACACGCACGCACACGCACACACAGGGTTTCTCCTTCATTAAGACCCCTTTGGTCTCGGCGAGCGAGCGTCTTGGCAGAGCCCGGGAACTTGGACAGCGGTGTGCGTGCGAAAGGT
Source organism: Protomyctophum bolini (assembly GCF_963924005.1). Taxonomy (NCBI): domain Eukaryota; kingdom Metazoa; phylum Chordata; class Actinopteri; order Myctophiformes; family Myctophidae; genus Protomyctophum; species Protomyctophum bolini. Next base: position 6,931,138 of record NC_137878.1, read on the forward strand.
ATCGACAGCGCCAGAGGCGTTCTCGAGGAGGCGACAAGGACAGCCATTGATTGGCTTAACCCATTCTGAACGGGAACCCATGTTGGTGTTAATAGCACTATGTTACGCTTTAGCTATTGAAAAATAGCAGATCTACAAGCTCATAGCGCGCCACCGAGTGGCGCGCTACGAGCTTGTAGGTCTAGCTATTTTTGAAAAATCGAAAGAACGACAGGTCAGGTCAGAATGGGTTTAATCAGACCAGTGTGTGTGTCCAGTGGAAACCTCATATATGAATCTGATCTCAGGTCAGAATGGGTTTAATCAGACCAGTGTGTGTCCAGTGGAAACCTCATATATGAATCTGATCTCAGGTCAGAATGGGTTAAATGAGAGCGACCGCCCGGGCTGATTGATCGCCCATCGATCCACTTCTTCTCCCCTCTGGCAGCTTTCCTGTTCCTTTGATCACGACCACTTTGCGTCCAATCAGGCGTGTCGTGTCGTGTGTACTGTGTGTGTGTGTGTGTGCGTGTGTGTGTGTGTGTGTGTGTGTGTGTGTGTGTGTCGTGTGCAAGGAGCAGTTGCGGACGAAGGTATAGTGGAAAGTAACTAAGTACATTTACTCAAGTACCGTACTACTGCATTTCTTCAGGTATACTTTTACTTGCGTATACTTACATTTTAGAGGCAAATGTCGTTCAGTCAGATAACTCACGAATTGATTGAACATAATATTTATTACGGAATAACGAGAGTTCAAGCGTGCATATCATATTTTATCTTGGCCTTCGGCTCTGCTATACATATCTCTCTCCCTGCGCTCGGCACAATTAATATAATACAGCCGTCATTAAACCATTAAGAGCATAGGAAGATAGATACACACAATATCAACCACCTGCATGCGGGGCACAGAATATATAGCAGAGCCCCCACCGGTGGTGCTGGGGTGGCGGTGGTGGGAGCAAACCAGCAAATCATAGCTGACCAATTATTGCTGACCCAATCAGCTGATTATACCACGTTAGCGTATATATCCTATGCCAGTGATACTCAACCTCAGGCCCGCGGGCCACATCAGGCCCGCAGGACCATTATGACTGGCCCACCAATGAAAATCTAAAAAAAATAAGAAAAAAAATCAGGAAAATGAAATAAAAATAAATACATCTGAATGAAGTTATCTTTAATTACATTATTATAAGTAATACTATTAGAGTTGTACTATTACTCGAACGAAAATAAAAGCTTGGGGGGGGGGGGGAGATGCAATGCAAATGAAAGACATATACTGTGTATCCCTATTCCCTGACATAATTTTATAGCTAAACGGACAGAATTCTATTTTATTTGAATGATGAAACTCAGCTGCCATTAATAGTTGGAAATGGAAATGGAAATTGCGGAAATTGCGGAAATTGCGGAAATTGTAATTGCGGAAATGGTGGAAATCGAAATTGCGGAAATTGCGGAAATGGAAATTGCGGAAATTGCGGAAATTGCCGAAATGGTAATTGCGGAAATTGCGGAAATGGTGGAAATGGAAATTGCGGAAATTGCGGAAATGGAAATTGAGGAAATTGCGGAAATGGAAATTGCGGAAATGGAAATTGCGGAAATTGCGGAAATGGTAATTGCGGAAATTGCGGAAATTGCTCTTCACTTATAGCTATCTATTTTCAGGTAGATTGTTTTATTTTACTCAGTCAGCCATATCACTACTCATTTTTTTTCATGAAAAAGGTCATAGCTGGGTAATCTATTTTCAGGCAAATTGTGTTTATTGTATTTTATTTTACTCAGCCATAACAATTTATTTTCTGTTAACCAACTTGCTGGCTGGCAGGCAGGCAGACAGCTACTCTTGTTATGTTATTATGTTATTATAACAGCTACTCATGTTATGTGCAATAATTTGTGCAGTTATGGAAACAGCTCTTTGTGTTTATGCAAGAAAATGTAACACATTTATTTATTTACATATTGTGTGCATGCATATTGTACTTTGATACATTTTGCGAAAATAAAGCAATTGAAAGAGATAAGTTATCAAGTATCATTAATGTCGTAATTTTATCAACTGGCCCCTGGCCCCTTGCCATTTTTGTAATGTGGCCCACAGGTAAAACTATTTGAGTATCCCTGGCCTATGCCATGTAAAGGTCTTGCATAACACTGAACAATATAGCTTCTAAATAGTAGTAGACGCTACAGAGCGTGTCGTTGCAAGAGCAACCGCTTCAAACTTTCTTTTCTTCCCACTTCTACTAAACAACCGCCACATAGTTCATAGTTCTTAGTTGGGAAGGGACTCGGACCTTCATCAGTTATTTATTGCACTTTGTGATTGCGATACTATAAACTGTGAATACTCTAGCACTTTTTTTTAATATTATACCTTCTCTTATTGCAATTTGCACTTGTCTTGTGATACTCTTGTGACTTGTACTTTGCTGCTACTGTGTATTGTCTTGTGTGTATTGTCTGTCTGTTTTAAAAAGCGTTGATGTATGTATACTAATACTAATGCACTTTTGCGCAAGACAAATTTCCCCCCGTGGGACAATAAAGTATATCTCATCTTATCTCATCTCTATACAATTTTCCGAAAAGATTTCGAAAGAGTACGTACTTCTTCGTCCACGACGGGGAGAGAGTTTAGGAGTTGTGGATGAAGGTGGAGGAGGAGGAGGGGGGGGGGGGGAGGAGGGAGGGAGGGAGGGGAATTCATCCTGTCAAGGAGAAGATATTAGCTCCATTTGCCAGAGCTGCAATTATGAAGGAGGAAGCGGCTAGGCGGGAGGTTCAAGGTGAAAACAACGCAGGTGTCTGCAGGCTGTCTAGCTTCCCGCTGCAGTCTAATGATTAATTTATGCTTCCGTCACACACACACACACACACACACAAGCTCCACCGTATACAAGCTCACAGGCCGCACTGCGATGCGACGTGCCGTGAGCTTGTAGCCTACGTCGGATATTTATACGGGAGCGTCACGCGACAGAGTTTAAAATCAGGCGTAAATTATTAAGCATTATATACTCCTGGTAATAAACCACATTGCAGGGACCATGGAGAGCCTTGTGAGTCTTGTGTGTTTGAAGAGCGTGTGTGTGCGTGTGTGTGTGTGTGTGTGTGTGTGTGTGTGTGTGCGTGTGTGCGTGTGCGTGACTCAGGGAGTGGTGGTGAGTCACAGCCATCTGCTGCTCCGTACACCAAACAAACTCACATCAATTGACGCCCCGTTGTGCTTTTTTTCCACATTTTTTTATTGAAAGCTTCATCAGAGAAAAACTAAAACAAAACTAAACAAAAAAAACAAAAGAAACCTCATAGAACCAAAGTCATATCATCATAATCGTGACATCCACAGATGTACAGATATAGTTTGTTGTTTTCATTTTAAAAGATGGCCCCACCAAAGCAGCGCAACAAACCAGGTGTGACCAGCAGTTCAACTCTCTGCTGCTGAAACCGTAGCAAAGAAACAAAAAGAAAGATAAAAAATAAAGAAAACCCTATAAACAAAACAAAGAAAATGAAAAAAACCAAGAGAAATGAGGAGAAAGAAAATTAAAATTCCGCTCTGCTGTCCTATAATAAATATTCCTCTTCTTTTATTGTATTTATCTGGTATGAGAATCCCATTATGTCTATATGATGCACACGCTCTGTGCCGGTGGTATCAAAATCTCTTAGACGATTTGTTTTTATATTTTGGTCGGCCATTTTCCTATAGTGATTGTTACCCGATGCGGGGTTTTGGACACCAGTCGTTGGTTTGGTGTGGTGCAGGGGTGGGGGTTTAGTTCGGTGGAGGGTTGTGTGTGTTGGTTGTCTGTCTGTCTGTCTGTCTGTCTGTCTGTCTGTCTGTCTGTCTGTCTAGCTGGTCGCATACACCCCGGGATGTGCATGTCCAATTGATATAGCTCTCGTCAAAGGTGAACCGAAGCATCAATTAAAAGGCATGAGGCCTCGACCGTGCGGGGAGGTTTGAGCAATTTTCCCCACTACGTTACATGCTGAGAGAGAGAGAGAGAGAGAGAGAGAGAGAGAGGAAATAACCCATGGAGAGATAAAGTGTGTGCACGTGTGCGCGCGTGAGTGTGCAAGCGTGTGCGTGCGCCGTGCGCGCGAATGCCGAGCCGAGTTATTAGAGGTCCACATCTCTCTTAACGTATAGAATTCAACCTGGCACAGCCCCCGCTTTAAACTCACAAGCCGAATCCACACAAGCGAGTTCAAAACACACATTCACTGCCGAATTGGAATACAATCCCCACACCACAAATATAGCTGACGTGGTTGATCTGATAAAAAAAGAAAGGCAGTGATCATGAGGGGTCTTTTTTATAAAGGCAGTGAAGAAGAAAGCGCCCATCTTCAATTGTATTTATAGCAGGTGTCTCGGAACATCTTGTTTTTTTTTTTTACCTCGTATGCCCATTCAAAAAGACCAGCTATATACCGTACATCTAGTGACAGACTCCTGATCGGTATATCCTGCATGAGCACCGTGCACACGTACAGGGCAGTCTCAGGCAAAGGAACGACAGCCACAGAACCACATTTAGGCCTTTTACTAAGCATATTATTTTTTTTTTCTTTACGGCAGCGATTCTGCTTTGGTTGTCGTTGATTTGACACAGTGACACAATTCTAATGTCCCGTAAGGCCTACTGTATATATTCAAACCCCATCAATCAAACTCCTGCAGTCATGCGACACGTCGCGAGCTTGTGGATACAGTATTTTCAGCATGCAACCAAGTGTAAAAAAATGACTAGCCCCTTCATTTTAGTCTAGTTTTTATCCTTGTCAATATGTTTAGTCATCGTTTTAGTCATCATAGCTTATAGTTTTCATTTCGTCTCCATTTAGTTTTCCGTAAGTGGAAATAAGGACGAACATAATCTTTTTCGTCGTACAGTATTAGTTTGACGAAATCGACGCCGTTTCAAGCACTCGTTATACGATATCGATAAAGTTGAGCTGCTGCGGAACCATTGCAAAAAAGGTCTGTGCGTGTTTGTGATGACAATACGTCAAGTCCATGAACGCGTTGTCGTATGTCAAATCTCTATACGTCAATGATCAATATATACTGTAATATGGTGCAGTTTGGTGGTCAACGGTGTCGGTGGGTTTGGGGTGGGGGGGTGCTCTGTCAGTGCATGTCACTAACCCATTCTGAACGGGAACCCATTATGGTGTTAGCATCATGTTATGCTTTAGCTATTGAAAAATAGCAGATCTACAAGCTCATAGCGCGCCACCGAGTGGCACGCTACGAGCTTGTAGGTCTGCTATTTTTGAAAAATCGAAGAGCGACTGACTTTTTTAGAATCTGATCTCAGGTCAGAATGGGTTCATCAGACCAGTGTGTGTCCAGTGGAAACCTCGTACGAAATCTGATCTCAGGTCAGAATGGGCTAATAGAGCCCTGTGGCCAGAAACCTGTGGAGGAAGAGGGACGTTCGTAACTGCAC